>NC_139949.1:27185488-27207988 GCF_963454915.1 Gymnoscopelus microlampas
ATGTTCTTGCTATGCACACAGTAGCGCTATAGGAGATGCTTATCAAAGCAGGGAACATCAGCACAAGTTACCTTTTCATGTACTGTTATAATCATCAATGGGATAGAAAAATGACTAAATAAGAAAGCCTTCATCAGAGCATCTAAAAAGCTCATAGCCGTCACGTGTATAAGCGTTCGTTTATTGGTGTGTGCCAATAAAAAAAGTGGAGATGTGAATACTTTGTCCTCCATTGATTTGAACATTTGGATGTGCTGCCTTTTTGGGATATATAATGCTTATATAATAAATATAAATAATAAATGAATGCTTTGAGGCTCTCAAGAGCATCATGACTGCACTTACAGCAGTATATAAATTGCAGTATGTTTATTTTGTATACAAGCATATATTTGACAGTGTATCACTGTCAAATCAGAAATATGATTCCTTGTAAGTGGGGACAGTGTTTTTTTTTCTTTTAAATAGAGAGTGGGACCAGTACATTTCCAGGAGGGCGCATGCTGCCATGGCACAGAGCACCCCGTCTGTAAATGTGTCTCTCTCCGGGGGCCTGTGAACCATGACATAAGGACCTGCTTGTCTGCTTGTAATAGAGATGCCTTTGAGAGGGCCCTGCGTGTGCCCTGCGTGTGCCCGTGGGACAACATTCCATGCTTTTCCTCCGCAAACTCACTGCACCGCCGCCAGGCAACCCGGGGTCCTAAATGTGCACATTGTAAGGCTGCCCCACTGGCTGCCTGACAGGAGCACATTCACCATGGGGTTATTTGAGTGGACGCAAGGCTCCCAGGGTACAGATATAACTGTGTGTTCTCTCTGAGAGAGGGGGAGAGAGAGAGAGAGAGAGAGAGAGAGAGAGAGAGAGAGAGAGAGAGAGAGAGAGAGAGAGAGAGAGAGAGTGTGAGAGTGTGTGTGTGTGTGTGTGTGTGTGTGTGTGTGTGTGTGTGTGTGTGTGTGTGTGTGTGTGTGTGTGTGTGTGTGTGTGTGTGTGTCTGTGTGTGTGTGTGTGTGTGTGTGTGTGTGTGTGTGTGTGTGTGTGTGAGAGTGAGAGAGAGTGAGTGAGTGAGTGTGCCACTCTGTAAACAGTGTTTGTTTACGTAATTGTTTCAAATGATCAACCGTATGGCTTGTTGTTGCTTTTCGAGCGACACCTGGAGAGGCATAAGTGTGTGTGTGAGTATGCACGATGAGAAAATGAGTGCAGCAATGAACGAGGTGTTTTCTTCCAGCCTGTGTGCCTGTGTGTGTATACCTGGACTCAGAGGACCATTGGTGCTAAGAACCACCCAGGGCAGTAGCACATAATTTTGTCGTACAAAAAATGTCAATACACTTCATTATTCTTAATGTTTTGTGACCACCAATAACCGCCTACGACCTGAAAAGAAATGCCAGCAGTGGGTAGTTCCACACACACACACACACACACACACACACACACACACACACACACACACACACACACACACACACACACACACACACACACACACACACACACACACACACACACACACACACACACACACACACACACACACACACACACGTTGAAAGCATAATTTCTGACATAAGTCAAGTGTAAACAGTGCTACCAATCCTTTTTTTGTGTGTGTGGCACCAAAGACAGATTTACAGTGTGGGGGGGGGGGGGGGGATAGTGGCAGTGTGGAGCCATGGCACCCAAGATTATCAGCTGTTGTAAACCCAATCATCAGTGGCCGGCTCATCTGGGCTTACCATGTACTGTGTTTACCAACATGAAGCCACTACAAGATGATCTGAGGCTGCCGCTGGCTGTCATGTCATGCGTGCACAAGTACGCACACTGGTGTGTGCACCCCCGACCCCCCCCCCCTCCCCCCCCAGACACACACACACACACACACACACACACAGAGCCCGTAAGAGGATTTCACACTTGACAGGGAGAGTCTGTGTTGCTTAGCAAGGGAGACAGCTGAAATGCCTCGCACAACTTGACCTCACCATGCATGTATGGGCACATATGTTAATGTGGCACACGCATGCGCGCACACACGCGCACGCACGCACACACACGCACACACACACACACACACACACACACACACACACACACACACACACACACACACACACACACACACACACACACACAGTTGTCACACTTGGTTCTCCTTTCACTGTCCCATTGACACAGAGGTAAACAATTCATCCATTGAAAAGTTTTAATTCAGCGCAATGAACAATACGGTTGCCCACGGGGTCACATGGGCCAACTCCAACAACACGCTTTGGGGACCTGGGCTAACATGAGCCAAGTTAGCTTGGGTTCAACTCAAGACTGAGCTTTGGCTGGAGAGCGAGGGCGACTCGCGTCTTTGTGTTTTCCTCTGCTGTCAAGTGATTAGTGTGCTCCGATGATCACATTGTTTGCATGAGGGCGGTTGGCGAGCCCTCAGGAAGTCATTTAGAGAGTTCGGCGACTCTCCCAATGAAAGGGTGTTAGTGGAGGGGGTCTTTTAGTCACGCTCTGTGGAGTTGTAACTCTGACTGCGCTAAGCCCTCAGGGGGCTACCGATCTGACAGGGAGAGGTGGGCCCCCATAACACCTGTCATCGACTCCGATTCCACTAATGCTTTGGGCAAGGTAGCACCTGACACAGCTTATGAATTCACACATGGAGGGATGCGTAGCAACACAATATGTGAACTATGCTGTTTCCTAATATGTAGGTTTTGCTATGGTAAGAAACCCTGAGTGTTCATTTATCACTCAGGGTTTTATGGTGAATGTGTGATACAATGAATGCACACATACATATGCACTTGTGAAAATGTACAACAAATCACATAAACACGCACGCACACGCGCACGCACACACACACACACACACACACACACACACACACACACACACACACACACACACACACACACACACACACACACACACACACACACACACACACACACACACACACACACACACACACACACACACACACACACACACACACACACACACAGTGCCTGTGGGAGGTGTCCTCCTGAGAGCCCTGAGGTGATGAACTTGTCAAAACAACATATTGGTTTCTCTCCACTTCACTGTGGTGTCGCTTTGTTCTTCTACCCTGCTCTGCGAAACATCGCATCTGATTTGCTCTGGATATGGCTGATGCATTTTTCAGGAGTTACACCAAAAACACCATGTCCATCAACATTAAAAAAGCACTCCCAGTGCTTTTTTTTGTTTTTTTTTAAAACCTCATGTTAAATTGAAGGCCCACACTTGATATGAGCATGACATTTTTAGCAGCTTCTTACATTAAGGACTTTAAGCGCTCCGCACCGCATGTTGAAGAGACAAGGTGGAATCTTGTAGCATTACTCATTCAGTCATCGGGAAGTCCACCTTTACGGATTCTGCTCTGTGTCAACATTAGTCTGCTTACAGCCAATGGTGGGCAATGTCTTCACATGCTTTTCTTGAATCGTGTGACCTCAAGTCTCAGCAGGAATTTTAAATATATATAAGCCTCCACCTCAGTGAGGCTGCATGGAAATAGTTTTGTTTTCAGTTATCAGTATTTCCAACAGTGAGCTCCACTCAGTACACACCAGTGTGACATTCCTGGTGGAATGGAAAGAAGACGAAGTGAGAAGATGCAGGACGTGACCGTGGAAAGCTATCAGAGCCAGGCCACTCTCCCTGTTCTCTGCAGTGATTTGAGCCACGGTGGGGTCATCCCTGAGTCCCCGGTAGAGAAGTATTCAGGTACAGTGCCTATTGCTATATTGCCCCGTGGGAAGGTAGACTAGAAAACCTGTTTAGGTGGGTTCAGATACCAATAAATACACCCAGTGTACCCCCATATTACTCCCTCAAAACCGCTCCCCACTGGTCCAGCCTGCTCACATCTCCAGCTGAGAAAGTGATGGAACACACCACAGATAAAGAGAGGGGGGGGGGGGGGGGGGGGCGCTCAGGGAGGAACCTAGTGGACCATGGCCCCATTTAAACATAATGATGGCCACTAATGATGCCCGTAATTACCATTTCTAAACTGGTGATAATTACTGTTCTTCTATGGCTCTTTATCAGGGATTGATCACGATAATGATAATTAGAGTGATAAATAGTGATTGCCTTCCCAGCGTTTGACCTTTCAACTATCAACATAGCAAACATAGCTGCCCAGCGTAAGATGAGAGTCAGATGAATTGTAATCATTAGTTGAAATGGTGACAAGCTTAATTTGTGGATAACTGACATTTGATCTGATTTCATAACAACACAAAGTGTAATGGCAATCCAGATGGGTCTGAATTATTATTCATCGCACCGCAAAGGGGTAGGCTTCCTTTCACGATCAATTGCTGTCTATGAAATGTTTTTATCAATTTATTTATTCATCCGCCTCTGTGCAGTGATTTTTCTTTTTTTAACTGCTACATAAATGTTCTCAGTGATGAATGTGTGGACCCATATCATGCTGATTTATTGATTGATTGAATACTTTTGCAAAAAAGGCATGGTGGCACAGATTTATACAAAATAACGCTAAAGGGATAACCCCATAAGCCCAGGGCTTATTTCCATTGAGGCCCGTAGTCAATTCATCGAGACATTTAAAGACAAACAATAATATACGATGCTATATGGGTTCTTTATGACACACAAACACACACACACACACACACACACACACACACACACACACACACACACACACACACACACACACACACACACACACACACACACACACACACACACACACACACACACACACACACACACACACACACACACACACACACAATGATCTAGCCAGTGGCGATGTGATGGCCTGAAGCCGCCATCACACAGCACAGATTACACACGCCTTTCACCAAAAGGCTGACAATGCAATCAAGCAGCTTTGAAGCCCAGTGATTCTCCAGTGCCTGCTGTAATGAGAGGAAAATGAAACCTTTCCCTCAGCCTCTGACTGGCCCTCTGATGAGACCTTCATCAGAGAGAGAGAGAGAGAGAGAGAGAGAGAGAGAGAGAGACCCATCCATCATCAGCCATGGGCGCAAGTAGGTTGGCGTGCGCAACACCTCAGGCTGCTCTTCACCCTGATGTGCCGATGTGTGCGTATGCATAATAATGTGTATGCACACATGCATGTCTCTTTACTTGTTGTTCCTGTTTATAATATGCATGGCGAAACTGTCTCCCTGTAAGAAAAGAAGCATCCTATATGCACTGTGCATACAACACAGCCATGATCATGTCTCTCTCTCTCTCCCTGTGTGTGAGAGATGTTAAGATATCATTGTGCTCCAGGGTGTGACACGCTCCTCAGGGTGATATGAAGGTGACTTCTCTTTCCTGCCTGCCTCTCGTACGACCCAGCCACTGCCTCAGCCACTGAACACGAAGGTATGGAATGCATGCAGCATCCATCTTCTATTGTCACAACCCATCGCTTTTCTCTCTCTTTCGACCTCCTCTGCACAACCACTTATTCAAATATTACATCCTATCGCTCCTCAAGGGAGAATATCACACATATAACACAGACATGTTATCCCGTTTTACCCGGTTTTGGCCATTCTGCAAGGGTGGAAATGCATGCTGCCAGGGGGTGGAAGGTGTTGCTTGGATGCAGCCGTAGAGAATGAACGGAGGTGTTTAGGAGCTGTGGGATGTCATCCTGTTCAACGGCTTCAGTATGTGTTAATATTAGTCTTAGAGGGAGCTGGAAGAGTGGGTTGTGAGGGTGAGCGTAGGTGGGTTGGGTGGGCATAAAATAGATGTGTCAGCCATGCTAAGCATTCCTCCAGGGGAGAATTTATGGAAATCACACATCATACCACATTGTCCTGCTCTCTCCTGACTCTGAGGAAGATATTAAACTTTATCTCGATTTAGGTTTAAATACAGTATAAAATATATCAGCATAGAGAGGGAGAGACAGGAGGACCTCTGTGGCCCAAATACATGTACAGTGTGCAAATCTGTGCACACGGTATTTCACCAAACAATATGTTAGCCATATTGTTTGGCTGAGATGCTTTTGCTACCTAGTTGCAGAAAGTTAAATCATGCAGTGCCTTTTATAAGACATTCAAACGGCATTGAGTAATTTTAATACTAGCATTGAATACACACTGACAAAGTCTGGATAACTTAAGGTATATGGAGAATTAAAAGAAACCTTTTATCCTGTCATTCTGAGTGCGACCCTTCGCTTGTAATTTTTCTTATGTTTTATGAGGACCAGAAGAGACAGAGCGTGGTGGTAACAAAAACGGTTTATTTATCGTAATACTAGCATTCTGAAATAATTTTGTAATATCATAGTTGTGCATAATTTTCAAAGGCAATATTGTCTCTTCGTTAGGAAGCCTTACATGAGCAGTGTGCATGTGTGTGTTGTGTGCATGCACATGTCAGAGTCTGACCCCCATAGTCCAGATCTCCCCAGGATAATAATGCCCTCAGGACCACCAAGACCTGTTATCACCCCCTCTCAGCGGGGATACCTATCATCGTCACTAATGTAGCTTCACAGTATGCTGCCCTGTGCGTCTATGCGTGCGTGTGTGTGTGTGTGTATGTGCGTGCGTGCGTGCGTATGTGTGTGTGCGAGCGAGCGAGCGTGCATGCGTGTGTGTGAGAGAACTGAAGTGAAGATGGATGTATCCAGCAGGTCCTTTCTCCTCTACTCTACTTTGATGAAAGCCAGGTAGGGGCAATAGCCTTCCCTGTCCAGTCCCATCAATGGCCTGTCTCCAGTGAGCTACGGCCCTCTGCAGCTCCCCTAGCCCCGTCTCTCTGAAGCACACCGTTTCTCTCCGCCCTGCCAATGATTCATGGCTGCCGATCGATGGCAGCTCCAGTGTCAATCCTAACAACCGTTTACGTGTGTTTATTTCGCTGACACCAGACAGAGGAGGCCCGGGGGAGCTGTGAATGGGGTGCCGCCTCCCGCACTAGGATCAGTGTTTGTGTGTGTTTGTCATTAGCACTGTGACACCCTTTGAGTCAGAAAAATGGCCAGAAATGTACAGACAATACAGCATGTACGCTCATAGTTCTTACTGTGTGTCTATGTACAAGATGGCATGCCAAAGTTTGTGCTGTCTTTTGGGATCTTGTTAAGGAAAGGGCATATAGTTATTGTTTCCTTATTCATAGGGGGTTTGTAGCTATACCCGCATGCAATGTAAATATTCGTATACTGTGAAGCCATTGCTAGTAAAAATATTGCACAAAGTTTAGAATAATGTCAGAAGGGGCCAGCGTTAATTCACCAGAGTTCCCTTTTGACACTGCTCAAGAACACATGACTGTTCAGGGCTAAGAGCATTAAGATGCTCCAGCTGATCTCAGTCGCACACAAACGAACAAATAAAAGCTTGTATGACAATGTGATAAAACAGATAAGGTAAAAGCGAGGGCAGGAGTGCTGAAAACACAAATCAAGCAGCCTTGTCCTTCAGAGGGATGCAATTAAGTTTCCATTTAAAAGGATGACTAATTGATCAGAGCAGAAAAAGTCACACCTCACACTAAAATCAGAAGCTAAACATGAATCTGCAGCTCAATCTTTTGCCAACTTTCACACTTCCTTCCCTATCACACACACACACACACACACACACACACACACACACACACACACACACACACACACACACACACACACACACACACACACACACACACACACACACACAGAGAGAGCTTGGCAACATACCCTGGCTGCATATCGTCGCCAGGTATAGACAGCCTGCTGGGTGTAAATAAAGCATTTGCTCCCAGGAAAGTGAAAAGCCCAGCTTTTTCCAAGTCATTATTCCACAGGAGCAACAAAGGAGGAAGTGTGCAGTACTTTTCACACTTTTTAATGTCTTACAATAAAAGTTGTAGCTCACATCATTAGGGCTCGAAATAACAACGACAAAATCGCCAAGCAGAAATGATTTGATCAGCGCTTTCAGGTCTAAAAGGGAACCTGGATGCGTACCAAATGACTGTAGCAAGGGGAGGTGCGACAGAGCTCTTAATTGCTGTAACTGCACCTAGAGACGTGATGATTTGTGACATCGTATCCGGTGCTCTGTGCTAACACTAATAACTGTTAATTAACTGTAGCAAGGACGCCGGAGGGGGGGTGGGGGTGGGATTGGCTATGTAGCACTGTGTATGCGTTGTGCACACAAACCCACCCACACACACAAACACATGCACGCACACACAGACACACACATACACACATACACACACACGGGGGGGGGGGGGGGGGGGGGGCTTGTGTGTTCACTAGATTAAAGGCACTGCTGTCTCTAGGGATGCGTGTGAGAATGGCATGGAGATACTGTGGAAGTCAGTACGTGCTTGCTGTTCTTTGCTAATACTAATGGGCAATCTAGGGCCTACTGTATACCCGCTGGTATCAAAATCAGAAAAATAATGGTCGATTAGTTATTGTTTTTCAAATTGATCCGGCTGTGTGAATCTGTTGAGCCCTAATTGGTCCGCCAAGACGGAAAACAAAGTCAACGTTCCGTTCCATTCCATGGCAAGTTTCAATTTCCAAAGCAGATGTTCACAGATGTCGTTTCTGTCGTCGGAAAGGCCTGGCATCTGCAACCGAGCTCTTTAGTGCAATGACAGGGTGGATGGATGTGTTCCATGCAATCCTCATTAACCACATAAACCCTAGCGTCCCTATTCTGGGCATGGCATGTCATAATAGCCAATCTACATGTCTATCCAGCTATGTTTTCTATGATGTACAACTAAGTATATAGGGTTTAAGTATTTAAAAACAGAGCTCAGTGTGCCTTGGTCTCGAGACCATCGGTGGGACCATCCATCCACTATTAGAGGAAACAGCATTGGCATGCATAACACCAGCATCACACAGACCAGAAAAGCACGTCCCGTATTCCTGCTGGTGAGTAGTGCAGTGATAAATCATACTGGAGGTCCAGTGAGTCTTAGTGCTTGATGGATCATAAATATGTTTGTACATTAGCACACATCCATTAACTGATATTCCCATGGAGGACTAATGATGTCTGTGACAGACAAGAGACTCCATTTGGATTAAGACATGACTGCATCTCTCGGCTGTCTGGTTCCCTCTGAAGCACTTCTGCTAAATGCTGATTTCTTACTTTTAAGTGTTTATAAGCAGCGAACATGCTGGTATTTGACTGAATAGCCCAGTAACAGTACATTCATTGTCCTGAGAAACATATCATAAATGAAATAACATCTATAAAAACAGACACATTTGTACTAAGGCTCTATATTCTCTCTATAAGACACTAATGCTGAAGACAAAAGGACAAGTATAGCATACCTTTGACACAAAATGCTGCCACGGTACAGGACTGTATAAAATGTTTACATTACACATTGTTTACATGATTACATTACACCATTGCGAATACTGGTGTATTCGCAATGGTGCTGCATATAAAATGGGCTAAAGATGTTTCTCCATTTTTCCTTTGCATCTCATTAGCTGTCAAGTTTTATGAATCCATCAAGGCGCTAGCCTGGAGAGAGATAACTGGCTTACCAAACAAACACGTCCCCATTGTTATTACAGTGATTCCCTCCCTTCTCTGGCGCTTACTGTACCGGTGACAGGGACACAAAGAGACATGTTGTACGTGGCCTTGGAGTAGATAAATAAAGAATGCCATCACATGTCACTCTTGCTTGTAGTGACGCTCGGTCTGTGAGCTGAGGGAGTTTGTAGGGACAGCTGGAGGCACACACATACACGCCCGCCCGCCCGCACAAAAGCGCGACGCATGAGTGCACGCGCACACGCATCTCCAGTAATAGCTTTTCATTTGTCCCTGACATGCCTCTGCCAAGCCATCGCTGCCAGACATCCTGTGTTAAATACCTAGGGCGAGCAAGGTTACACATTGTGATGGGCACATTCACATTTTCAATTGAGTCCTCTACAGTCTATTAAGCTGCAGGATACAGTGTGGCCTACAGAGACGGAGTATGCGGCAAGACAGGAAATGGAGCAAATAGACTGACAAGCTTCGTTCGCTTCGCTTCTAACGTACATCAAGGCGACACCCCGGAGCGCTGTGGGTGCTACGCAGGTGGCCACCGAAAAACCACTTCCTGCATGCATTTCATTTTGACAACACGAGGGCTCCGGGGTCTTCAACTTTTCGCGGGTGCTGTCACTGTTTTCGCTAACAGTGGCAGATACACCATGAGATGAATGGAAACATGCTAATATTCAGATGTCGGGAGTGCTTTCAAGAGCAAGATGCAAAAAAAACAAAGTCACAACTGGAGGAACACTGCTCATGACAGTTCTGTTTAACATGTGCTCTCATTTCCCTGGAACTGGGATTGTGACAAGCATTGTGATCAGGAGTGTTTGTACACAGTGTTCAACGACTTGCTGGCATGTGCCGCTTTCATTTCTGAGATCCGTCTGACGTTTTGACAGATCAGCAGCGCTGGTATGTGGCCTGTCTACCAACCGAGCTGCTCAGAGAGATGGGGAAGATTATTCCTTACAAAGCCAATTAAGGGACACTTAATGAAGATAAGCAACGTCTACCCGCCTCTCTGTGCCTCTATCAAGATGCTCTAATTCTGCATAAGAGATGTCAATTCGGCTGAGGAGAGTGTATCATAGTACCACCAAGGACTTTAGAAGGCAATATATGTACTTGTGTCTGTGTCTGCTCTGTATTCCTGTCTCATCTGTGACAGAACAATAATACAGGCCAGAGCCCCTCAATGTTCCATTCAACAACCAAATTCTTTAGGGAATGTAATGTTCAAGTGATCAACACAACACAGCCTTGAGTCGCAGTTCATGAAATTTCAACATTCCTACTTTAATCTGTTTTCTTTTTTTCACTCCAGTCAGACTAAAGAAAAACAGTGGCTGTGTTTTTTCAGTTTTTCACCCTGGCAACGTCTTTCAGCAGTGAAGGACAACCGTGACAAACCCGATGACAAACTGAGAGAAGTTGTGCTCTCATTGTTCAAGCCCAAGAAGATTCTGGGGTTAGAGAACTTAAGAGGCTATTTCTGCTGGGAAGACTCCCACAAGTCAATCTTCTTTTCTTTCACCTCTAGTCCCTCTTTTAGATTCCGAGAGGGCATGGTATGTGTGACCTCTCAGTAAGAAGGGTGATCCGAGCCTCACCACAGGCCTGTCCCCCACTGACATACAGCTAAACCAAAAGAGGTCAGGAAAAAGTCTGGGAACACCTGCTACCCCTACAGAACCAATACTTCCCTGGCCCTTTTAGTAGAACTGTGGGAGGCATGGACAGAGTGTGGACAGGCAGGAACGCCAAAGAGGAAAAACAAAGGTGCTGTCAATTCTAGAAATGTGACACTAGTTAGTTTAAAGCAGTAGTCAGGAAATAGCCAAGACTCTCTGTATCCACAGGGCTTTAGCCTGGTAGGGAACAGACTTTGCTGGGTTTGCTTAAAGCAAGCCCCGGCACTGACACAGGAAATATTTTAACGGCGGCAGCTAAAATTACCACCAAAAGGACCAGAGGTTGTGCTACACTGATGCTAATCCTTGTTCCTGTCAGTTTGAAACTGAGATGAGTAATTTAGTGGGGGAAAAAAAGAAGAAAAAATACAAGCTTAAAAAAAGCCACACATTCCACAGCAACGTACCCGCTTATATGTGGCTCAACGCAAGCACAAGTTTCTAATCTTCAAAAGCCAGCTTCATAAGTGTGTAATGAGCGGCACCACAATAGAAAAACAAACCATTTATTTTCCTCCCCCGGAGAGTGAGTGGAACCATATGAGGCAGCGTGGGGCCAGATCCTAACATCTGGGCAACGCAGGGCGAATCAAAGCCAAGTGTATACTGAGGACCTGAGCAAACCATAGCAAACCTCCGCCTGCCCTCACAGAACCCTGTTTAATGGAAACACAGGTTCAGGATATGTTCATGCTTTCCCTTCGGCTTTTTCGTTGTTGTTGTTTTTTCCTTTTTTCTTTTCAGGATAATTGCTAATCAAGGAAACTGTTGGTGAAGCTCTGGGCATGATCCACAGCAGTAATCACCGACAGCTGGGGGTTTGACTCACCGAAAAACAGCTGGAACGGGTTTCTGCAAAATTCCTCTGAAAAAAAAATTAAATAAATACCCACTTTCTAATATTGGGCGGAGGTCACAGACGGTGAGGCCTGGGAGTGGATTTGTATCAGCCGAGTATAAAGCTGCCCTTAGGTATCTCGTATGGGACGTTGCCATGGGAGCACACAAACATAAAATGGTTGGGGCTCTTTTGCTGGTGAACAACATTTAGCTTGCAGACTCTAAGGAGGACGTTCCCATGTTCCCAAGATATTACGGGGTGATGAAAGCTCCTGATTAACAACTCTCAGGCTGAACTCGTTTTAATAGCCTCTGGCGTGTCTACATTACTCTTCAACCAACAACAAAGGAACGTCAACGTTCTTATCAGACCGAGCAGGCTGAGGTTAAGAAGCCGCGTCACCTGAGGGCTGTGTATTTTAGCAGGGGATTTAGAGTCTTACACTAAGCCACTCTCCCTCTGTCTCTCTCTCCCTCTGTCCCCCTCTCTCTCCTTTCTTGGATCCAGCCACCAAACAGGAGGCAAATGGCTCTGAAGCCAATAAAGAAACTTTTACTAGATCAGTGACTGTGTTTATTAACTTACAAACAATATCCTGCTTTTCGAATGGTTCAGAGGCAGGGTTTATGCTCTGTGGTTACGGGGCGAATGGCTAGATGAATGCACACAAAGGACCGATTTTGAGCATGCCCCGGAGGTGCAATCATGTATTTTAATGCTTGGCAAAGATAAGGTGGAACAGCGAGTATACATGTCCTCTGGGAGGGAGGCAGGGGCGGCACTGCCTCCCTTTTGTCCAATCATATTATGCCAGAGGGGCTGTGGCCTTGCTAATTTATTCCTGAGCGGTCCTTGGGGACAGTGTCTATCGTTATAAAGACTCTGTCAGCTCCTCCCCTTAGCAGGGCACTGCAGTCTGCAGGCAGACTCTCCCTGGAGAGGTGGGCCCCTCCAGGCATATGCTGGAGAGTAATAATGCCACTGTCAGCTGCTTGGGCAGCTTGAAGGCTCAGCCCACTGCAGATAAGGCTAGCATGGCAACATGGCACCACATGATGCATGGCATAATCCAGGTTCAGGCTGGGTTGGAGCTGTAAATGGAGGACGGCTACATAGCGCCCACTTTTTTTTTGCTTTTCCTCCATTACCAATGCTGTGTGTGAAGACCCCTCCCTGGTCCCACACCCCCTAATCCTGAGAGATAGAGCCTCATTATAGCAGCCCTAGGAGGCAGCTGCAGGCCTGTCAACATGGAGCTAAGGAGGAGGCAGCCTGCTAGCCCCATTCAGCAACACTGGAATAATGTCAAATGAAGTGACTGCTGCTGAGACTATGAGATACCCAAGGAACCACTTTATCTTCTTCATTAAAACCAGTTTAGAGAGCAAGTGGGGAGGGGGAGGGGGGGTGGAATCCATTTTCCTTGAAAGTCTCCCGAACAGACGGAACAAAATTAATTGTGCCATTAGGCCCCCGATAGACAATGCCTGTGTGGTTTTCCATCACCGATGCATGTGAGGCTACGCTGTGCTCTTCTTAAAAAGGCAATTACTGCAGCGTTTGCCGTAAAAAATAAAGCCAGATTTAATGAGCCATAAACACACATGAGAGATTAGAGTTGGAACAGGTCTCCAAAAGGCCGATTTGGACTGTAGTTTCTATGAACATGGCATTTCTGAGGAGGCAGTATACTAGGTGTTTTGACCAACCCAGTTTGCTTACCAACTGCACCACTATCCATCTTAGAATGATTCTATGGGGAACAAGATGGCTGGCTGAATTTCAACAGCACTGTGCAAGGTCAGGAAATGCACAGTGTCTGATGTCGATTAATCCCCATTTGAACAAGATGCCAACAAAAATGAAGCCTTTAAATAGCCAGTAATTTACAGTCAAATATTGTGCTTGTTTGCCTGTGGCTAGTAATTAATTGGCTTTCATCTGGAGACTAATTGCTCATAATGCATCTCACAAGAGATATGCACATGAGAGTCATGTTCCTCCACAATGAGGACAGTAGGAGAGGTCATAGTCTTCAACAGTTCTCATTACATTCCACATTATTCACTGGTAGCTCGTATTCACCAGCAATCTGCATGTATTTATCCACATTTCTTGTTTCTCCTTCCTTGCATGGGGTAAAGATGATGGCGGCTGCAGTGGGGGTAAAAACACTGTCTGGCACCATGTGTGGGGTGCGGAAAGAGAGCATAGTGATTACTGTGAGATCAGCCGCCGAGTACAAGGCTGGGGTTAACCTTCTTCTCCAGCATCTCCCTACACACTGCAGAGGGGGGGCCTCTGGTGAGGGTATTACATGTTGGACCAGGAAACGATTGCTGCAGAATTATGTCAATCGATGGACCTCTCTGATTGGAGCTTAGTGCCCCAGTGCCATCCCACCTCAGAAGACACATCTTCGCCCTCCTCTGTGTCTTCCCTAAATCCTCAACCACCCCCACCCCCTCGATCCTCATCTCTGTAAACCACGGGCGCCCCTGACCATATTCCCAGCGTGCAATCAGAGTGAGACCGAGACACTGAGAGATTAAGGCGATGTGGGGGTGGAGGTTGTGGCGAATGGGAACCCATGCTGGGCACAATAGCAGTAAGGGCTCCCCAGGCCATTAGTACAGGTCCCCAGGACCCTGTGGTGTCGAAGGCCCCTGTAGAGGCGAGCTCAGCTGGAGCTTCAATTCTCACTGCCGCTAGCCAAGAACCCCCCCCCATTAGAGGAGATCAGATCCTGGCAAGTGCACGCACGTTCAAGTACAGAGACATCCTCATGGTACAGTCGCACGCGCACGCACTCACACACACACACACACACACACGCGCACAGGCACGCGTGCTCACGCACGTATACAGTAATCTCTGCCAGACGTGTTGGGGGGGGGCTACAGATTCACTTTGGTGTTTGGGGTTGTTGCAGTTCCTTTGTCAGTTTCACTTTCATTGAGAGCATTGTTTGTGATTTACAGCCAGCAGCAAAATGAAAACATAAAATAGAGTCATATTGAATTTCTTCACTGCCTATGTATGCGCGTCAAAACCCCCTTGTTCTACAAAATCGGTGAAAACGAATACAAACAGTAAAGTGAATTCAGCTTGAACTCTGTTGTTGTTGTTGTTTTTAATTTATTTACAAGCAACCCCTCAAGCAATCTAAGCTAAAAGTAATAGGGGGGGTCGTAAAAGACGCTATTAAAATGGGGTTGAACCGCAGAAGGGTTCTTTTGGTACGAGTTAAGTAGTCCCTGTCTGAGCTGGGCTATAGAGAAACCATGGCCAAAAGAAGGGGAAGAAGGGAAAAAAAACTACAAAGCTTGGCCTTGCTTTTCAGTCAGGCACTTTCACCAGACAGCATTTTTTCAGGATAAAAAGGGCCCAGCCCTCCCCCTCCCTCCTCCTCCCACACTCTCACCCTCCCCACTTTGGCCTCTCTCTCTGAATCCCTCCCATGGCCCGCCGCTCTCCTTTAATGAGTAGCTGGAAATGACAGCTTTAATCACCGCCTGTGGCCACAGCGAAGGGCCCGTTAATGATAGAAAAGAACAGAGGGCCATTTGCATCAATCAGTTCTAAATCACTTTTTATGATAATGCAGTAGAGAGGGAGGAGAGGCTCCCCAGATGCATCCTGCATGATGATGTGTGTGTGTGTGTGTGTGTGTGTGTGTGTGTGTGTGTGTGTGTGTGTGCGGCCGAATAGTCTGCCTGCTCCTCTCCCTCTCGTCTGCCGAGAGCTCTTAACCCATTCAGTCCGGTAACGCATCTCTGGCATTTTAGACATCTTTTAGCTATTAAAAAATAGCAGATATACAAGCTCATAGCGCGGCACCAAGTGCCGCGCTATGAGCTTGTAGATCTACTATTTATTTATTTTTTAATTGTGAAAATATGTCAACAAATGTCTCAAATCAAATGTCTCAACAATATAATAACTATTGTTGCTCCATCGGTGGTGCTCAAACTTTTTCCTGTCAAGGGCCCCCAAAAATGTGTTTTTGGCCGCCGATCCCCATCAAAATATGTTGTTCCAGGGACCCCCCAGAAGCAAAGATTTGAGTTAAAAATGTTGTTTAAAAATACATATATATATTCAAAGATTTGCACAAATGTTCAAGATTTTTCAAAAATAGCACATCTACAAGCTCGTAGATCTGCTATTTCTTGAATAGCCAAAGTATAAAAATAATGGTTATAGCTAAAAAATAAAAAATAAATGACACAGACGCGTTCCCGGACTGAGCGGGTTAAAGGGCCATACTGGGGTCTGGTGTGCCCCTGCACTGCCCCCCTGGCACAGCCATCAGGACCCCACACACGTAGCATCAGACGCTCACAGTGCACAGGCCCCTCTCTCCCCTGACGCTGGCCCACAGAGAACCTGAGCCAAGGACTCATGAAAGACACCTCTGTCTGGCTGCATGGCCGATTACCGGAGCAGAGACACCTCTGTGTTCCCCTTCGTCCTTTCCTCTCACTCCTGTGCCACTTCCTTCACTCGCACGTTTTTTTTTCTTTCTGTTCTTTCTTTTTTGTTGCATTGTCTCTGAAAAGGGTTGCATGGACATCAGTTAGCAAGTCTTTTTATATAAAGTTTATACAAAGTGATAGGCTTTTCTTTTAGAACGGTAAGTTTAAATAACCCAATCATTATTAAATATATGAATATTGAATATTTACATACTGTAGACTGAGCTGTCATGATACAAAGAACAGGTCTAGGTTTATTTCAATGTTTATAAGTCTCATTATTATGATACAGCGTGTGCTTTAGCTCAGGACATGCTCAAAACTCATGTTACTGTAAGAGTGTGTCACATTCACAGTCAGTCCTTTTATCTTAAGTGAGTCCGAGAGAAAAGAAATCCAATGTGTCCAAACACAAACAAGGCAGCACAACGTCCTATAAAGTAAGCCATACTGCAACTGGGGCTTTCAATTATTTTATAGAACTTATGACAACCCTCTCTCTTGTTCCAAGTCTCTACAATATATTCTTGAGATATTGCCGGTAATCTACAGTCATTTTGACCATGACCTTGATGGTGACCTTGACCTTTGACTTTTTTGACCCAAAAGTGAATAATCTCGTCAGGGCAGTCTGAACAGTACTGAACATTCCCACCAAGTTCCATGCTGAGAATCCACCCATACATTCTTGAGTATTTCTTTCAGGGCAGCCTGAATCTATTCCCAACAAGTTTCATTTCCAGTTATCCATTCTCAATTTCAAAACAGACAGACAGACAGACAGACAGACAGACAGACAGACAGACAGACAGACAGACAGACAGACACGCACACTGACAGGACAGATTACAAAATCCTCCTGTCATGTCACACATGCATGTGAGCAGGGTAATGATCTCATTATTTCTGTTGTAAGTATACGCTAACCCACATGCAGACCTACTGTAGAAGTGAAAAAGCAATAAAAGGTCAAATAAACCTGTCACTAGTGTCACAGTGCCAAGTTAAGAACAAGGAGATTGAATGCTTATTTCTGTATTCTGTTCTATCTCCTCCAGAGTATTCACTGTCAAGCATCAAGTCGAGTTCTGCTGGCAAACCTACAAGTATAATGAGAAAAATAAGCGCTTGTTTCCATTTCATTTGGTAAACAGCCAATCTACTGTTTAATTACAACTGATGTGACATTTACTATACCACCAATTAATTCAGAAGCACTCTGATTAAGTGCAATCAATTCAATTGTGTACTAAGAAGGGGTTTCTGGGTAACGCACTTCCCTAGAAGGATAATGAATGGAATCAGACCATATAACATCTCATTAGCATACGGTATCATGTGGCATTATAAGTAAAATGTTTATGTAAAGCTATGCTGTATTTAGTAACTTCATAATTTGTTTTTCTACAGTTCTAATTAAATTCCATGCTAGTCGTCATGGTTTTGTACGAAAAAACACATTGCAATGCCACACTGTATGCGTATAAATGCTACAGTACATACAAAGCGGCACTCAAAAACACAAATGGTGACTCATTTTCACTTGCACCTGGAAACAAGTAAATGCTAACTCAAGCCAAACTAAAAGGTACACGGAAAGATGAGTCAAGACAATGATTAGAGAAAGTGTACACTTACCTCCAAAAGCCCTAAGCCCTCTTCATCAATAATCCTAGCCCGTTTGACAAAGAAAAGGTGAAGTGAATATCAAAAGGATACCCCAGAGGTACTTAGAAGGAAGTACAGAGACCCAACCCCTCACCCCCCAAAAAATTATCACATGCCACGAAAGCTAGTATAATAGGCTGGAAGGATTGTTGATACCTGGCAGTTTAAAATGGCTGAACAAAACATACCAATTTGTCACAAAGGGAGGCTCTGACAGGAGCAGAATCCTCACCAACACATAGACAGGCATGACAATGCCCCTTCGGGCTATTGCCTACTTTGCCTCTGTCTCCCTCTCCAAAGACCTTCCCTTTCCAAAGACCTTTCTCTCTCTCTCTCTCTCTCTCTCTCTCTCTCTCTCTCTCTCTCTCTCTCTCTCTCTCTCTCTCTCTCTCTCTCTCTCTCTCTCTCTCTCTCTCTCTCTCTCTCTCTCTCTCTCTCTCTCTCTCTCTCTCTCTCTCTCTCTCTCTCTCTCTCTCTCTCTCTCTCTCTCTCTCTCTCTCTCTCTCTCTCTCTCTCTCTCTGAATATAGCAGATATACAAGCTCACAATGTGTCCCAACCGTGGCACGTTGTGGGCTTGTATATTAGCAATTTTCTGTGTGCCACACTGTTGAACGATGTAGTATAAATAAATCAGGCTTCTCTCTCTCTCTCTCTCTCTCTATTTTCCACAGATGGCTCTGTGTGAGTGCAGGGGAGGGCACGGCTGCTCCACAGTAATCCCCCGCCACACAGACGGAAAAGCTTGTTAGAGCACTTGCTGATCACCAGAAAAAGTCAAACCAGAGCCAGGGAAAGGTCACCAGGAATTAGGCTACGCTCAAACTCCAAAGGCTTGCCTAATTCCCCCGATAAGCCCCTTTGAAACTCAACCTGTTCTGGCTGTGCCATGGGCTCAGCCTCGCCTAGCACTTAAACCCTCCACTAAATCTAGCTGGAACGCATTTACACAAGAGGAACACACACACACACACACACACACACACACACACACACACACACACACACACACACACACACACACACACACACACACACAGACGGACTCAAACACATGCACAAAAGGGAGAGAGGGGATGAAAGAGAGACCCTCACTCTAACAAAACAAGCAAGGCTTTTCCTGATGACTAGACTAGAACAATCGACTACAGAATCAATGATTCTCAGTGTGTGTGAAAGGAATTGAAGCGGGTCAGACGCAGCACAAGGGCTTTCAGGCTGAGCTCCTTTGGACGTGAGGAAGCTTTGAAGCTGTAATGGGCCTGGGTTTGAGCTTGATGCTGCTGTTGTTGTCAATTATCCACTTTGAAAAGGAGACCAGAGGAGAAAAAAAGAGAAACTAGGGGAAAGTGACAAGTAATGAGTGTAAGATGACTTTTGAACGGTTTTGTGGAATGTCAAATTTGAATTAGCCTTCACACAGTTTTTTATCCTATATCAAAATTTACTTAAGTGAGGATCATATTAGCATGCCCATATATGATGACATCAGGGATCTCCATACAGTATATGGGCATGAAAGGGACAAGGACTGACAGGCGGTGCAGCGTATGTGTGAGGGCCGCGTAGAGGCCCTTACCTCTAGTACTTCTATAAAAGCCAAAATAAAAGTATATTTTCTAGTAATCAGCAAGTTATCAAAGATTGCTGCCACATTCTAATGTCTTTTTACTCTCCTAGTTACAGGAGTTACAGTAGAAGTGTTATTTGTCCTTCTCCTACACACAAAAGTGGGTAAATAAGATATCCTCCAGAAGGAAATTACACTCATCGGTCATCGCCAGTTTTGTAGGACTTGAGTCTAGGACTCGGACTCAAGATTGACTCTAGTGGCAAAAGATATGTGTACTGTATATATAAAAGATACTTGGGACATCTACTTGACCATCTGTGACCATCTTGGTAGTGCTTTGACTTGTATTGTGTAGGCTACTACAAGAACTCATCTATGATCTATCTATTCTATTGTAAATGGTACAGTATGATCTGAGCACCAGTGAACAGGAAATGTGTATGCCATGCCAGTCATTACCAAGAATTGTAAAATTCATATTGGCAATTGTACTGTAAGTGATGGCCAGTGGTGGACAAAGTACTCAACCCCAGTACTTGAGTAAAAGTACAGATACTCCTGGTCAAATTTACTCCACTACAAGCAAAAGTAGCTCAGTCAAAATGTTACTCAAGTAAAAGTGCAAGTAAGTAAGTCATTGCTTTTAAATATACAAAAGTACATGCTTTTACAAATACTTGTACAAGTAAAGTAAAAGTAGAAGTAATAGTTTTTTTAAATATATCAATACATTGTTGTAATTTTTTCTCAATTAATTTATAAGCAGAGATGTACTGTGATAGGTTTCCTTCTTTGAAGAACACAGCGTGTGGCCAATTACATTTTAGGGAAGAAGGAAAAAAATAAAAGCAGCCAACCTATAAAAGTAACTAGTGCATCCTAGAAATGTACTTGAGTAAAAGTAATAGTACTAGTAATAGTACTAGTAAAAGTATCCAAAAAATACTTAAGTAAGTAAAGTACAGACACTCAAAATCTGTACTCAAGTAAATTTACTCTGTTACTGTCCACCACTGGTGATGGTTACAAATATTCAGTAACCTGTACTATCTGCAAAAGAAGGATAAAAGAGCAAGATGCCAAGAGCACACCATGTAACGTAAAATTACCTTTATAGGAAAACTTTATAGGAAAACAGAACCAGATGGAAACTGATGAGCCGTGGCAACCCCGATGGGAATTAGCCGAAAGAAGGCGACGAAGACCTTTATAGGAGTTAAAAATTCAAACCAAATGTTAAGGTACAGAAACTGCCAAAAAAATGAGTGGTTCTACACTTTTTTTTTGTTGAAACGAGTGTGAATTGTCAGAACCTCAATTAAAAAAACACTGAAAAAAATAATAATTTAAACCAAACCAAACCAAACTAAAGCAGCTCATTGACAAGCTAAAGTTTTGCCCATTCACTACGACTTGTATACTTGACATTACTGCCATGCCAACCATTTTCCAAAGCATACTGTGATGTGTTTGGCTTGACTTGAAACTTGACTTAATTGTTTTGTCGAAGTTACATTACCGTTGCGTTTTAATGCGCTAAAATGTGTATTGATTTGAAAAGTCTAGCTGAAAATAGTTAATTGAAAAAGGCTTGATTTACAAACTGAATTCAAACAGCCATGACTTATTAATTTTGCAATGATGTTAAACCAACATTGACTTGTATGATACAGTACATTATATGGCCGAAGCTTTGAACAACAACAAGTTCTTTCCCCCTAAATATGAGAAGAAAAAAGCATCAGACATTCTATTCAGGCATACCTGATGAGCTGAGAATGGATGAATAAGTCAGATGTTGTCATCATGCTAAGTGCATTGTTCTTCACTGATGCTGCCATCCAGGTCAAAAATCTCAGTTGTTGACCGCTGGCGCAGCGGTCCGGCACCTAGACTACAATATAGCCTGACAGCGCGTTGTGGGTTCGAGTCCCGATCCCGACGGACTTTGCTGTCACTCCCCATCTCTCTCTCCCCATTTCCTGTCAGTCTACTGTCCTATCTATAATAAAGACATAAAAAGCCCCCAAAAAACTAAAAACAAATCTCAGTTGTTCAGAGAGTGTTGCCAGTCATAGTTCACTTGACATCTAAAGGTTTCACACAACAATACTGACAAAAAAAATCCGTATTCTTATCTCCCACATTCCAAAAGTACGATGAATTCCCAAGTGTTGTGAACATCAATGGATACCGTGTCACATGACAGGGTATTGTTCAATCTAAAACAAGACATACACTTGCTGTGACAATAACTTGAATATGCGCGTCGCCCACGCACGAGCGCAGAGTTTACTGTGAGGACTCTCTGTGGCACCAGCGGCTAATAATCTGACAGTTATGATCATGTGATGCGCGGGCTGTTTGGCCCGGGGCGCCTGTCGCCATAATGATGAAAACACTTGTTTTGTTGTCACGGCGGTGGGATGTATCTCTCCTTCTGTCCCATCATTCTCAATATTAATCACCATGGTAGGGAGTTCAGCTTCACCACCGACTGACACAACAATTATGACAGAAATACGGCATATATCCCTTAGAGAGCAGGTTTGCAGAAGCCTTAATTACTCTACCGACTGTTGAAAATAATCAGGGACAATGTTCTCCGATTTGTCAGCCAAGAAGAAACCAGCATTTTACTCCCAAACTACTACTAATATTAGT
>NC_139949.1:27212988-27365488 GCF_963454915.1 Gymnoscopelus microlampas
AACAATCACCATTAACTCTGATCTCTCCCTCTGAAGAGTCAAAGCCCATCATGGAAATTCAATAGTGGTCAAGCTAAATGGATAAATGTTCACAGCACACTGTAAGATTCTAATTGATTTCCCTTCATGAGATAATCTACTCTCCTCAACAGAAGTCCCCGTCACTCCCTTTCACCTCTCCATACCACTGATCTACAGTATAATAAACTCTGTATGGATAAGATAATAATACAATGTCCATAAGGGTGAAGCCATTTGGCGGCCATATCGGTATGTAAGCCCTTGGAGATCTGCGACCGGAGTAGAGTAAAATTAAGATGGTCTGCCGGTTTGCAGTTGGATATAAATTGTTTCTGTTGTTCCCAAACACATTATCATCCACAAATGCGGTCTCTCGTGCTTATAGAAACATAGGATCAAAATTGGACTGATGTGCAAGTCGCTTTGCATTCAGTTGCGAATATACATACTCTGTCACTAACTGTGACTGCATGTATGTGTACAAGCCCCTGTCAGACAACCACAAGTCCAAACGTTTTTTTTAAAAACGTTTTTTCTTGAAGCACTCGCTTTGCAGACATTATACGTTGCTGTCAGACACTGCTTTCACACATATTTTTTAAGTTTGTCATTGAACAACGTCGTGTCTTGTTATTTGGCGCACTGCAAGGCATGGCTGTGATGAATGCAAAAATCATCGCCACTGTAAAATCAAGAATCTGATTATATTCAGGTCAGAGATGACAGTTATGATTAGGAACAAGTTCAACTGAAGGCGAAGGCTGCAGATAGATATACTGTAAGCGCTGCTAGTGAAGCTTTGTTTATACTGCGTGAGAGAGCTGACAGCCCACACAGCACACAGGCTGTTTGTCCCCATAATCTGATATTGTTGCATCCCCATGATTAGTTTTGTGTGCTTATACACATCTATCATGCGATCATTAAGTATTGAAGCAGTATATCAATCTTCTGTGTGAACACTCACATGCTGGCACAGGAGGGCATGTGAGAACAACTCTTCCACTGCCTATACCGGTAGTTTATGTTGATTTATTTCCCAGCTACGGTTTTCATGTGTAAACATGACAATATTGGGCCAGTGACATGATTGGCTTTCAAAGCAGTAGGCGTAGTTGTGTTATCGGCTGTATCAGTAGGTGGAGATCCCCTATCGTCTGGCAACGTGAGGCTAATCTGTAGCTAAGTACAGGCGGGGGTGGTGAGTGCTGGTTGGCCACAATCAGACAGTATATCTTTGCAGCACTGTACCAGCCTAACAGCTGTTTTGCTAATCTATCTGATTATCTCAATCAAATAATGTAAACATGTAAATGTTACTTTCAGATAATAGGGCTCCAGATGATAGATTTTAAGTGTATAGAAATTATGTTAAAATCAATAATAAATGCATGATTATAGTAGTTGGAATACCAACATGGCATCACAAACTATTACGTCATCATCAATCCACACTACAGTGATAGATCTGTACATGACATATACTGTATATAGATATATCAGTGGAAAAGAAATGAATAGTTGTAATGGTTTAATCTATCTGGCCTGGTATGGCCAGACTAATATCACTGCGGGCTATTTTTTATTTATTCGCACTTGCAGATTCGTCTGGTTTCCAGGCTATATCTGACTAGCAGCAGACAAATATCTCCCCTTTTATATACAGTGTAGGAGCCCGAGTCTATTTTCCGTGGCCTGCCCGCCTCTGCCTCACTGACCTTTAAGGGAGACTCAGCCTAGAGCTGCATCTGGGCCCCAGAACACCTCGGAAGGCATTAAATGGCATCTCGCTCTCCGACGGCTCCCTGTAATTGTAATTCAAAACGGCTAGTGCTGCGTCTCTCTTCGTTGGTCACTTCCACTTATTTCATAATGCGCCTCGATTCTTTCATTATGAGAGCTGTCTGACTCATATTTGCACCTTGATGCCTTCCTAATGTCTCGGGACATGTGCAGAATACTAACGCAGTCTCCCTGCGGCTTCCATCCATTTCACACCCCTTCATCCTTGTTCCTTCCCAGCCACCGTTTTAGCTTAAAATGTATGTGAGGCTTACCAGAAATGGAGGGAGTGGATGACTGGGAGAGATGAAGGGAGATAAAAGAATGGGGGAAGAGGTGTCAGACTTTCCTTGGCACACAGGCACCTCATGAAAACATTTGTCAATTTACACGTTGTAAACAGACTATAACAATGTGTCTTGGGGTCGGGAGGTCAAACCCATGGATCACGGCATCATCTGGCACGTGGTTATTGTGACCCTCAGCCTGTCAAGGCAGGGAGAGAGCTGTTCCAATGTGGGAGACTGGGAGTACAATTAATTTGAATCTGAGCCCCAGAGTCAAATTAACAATGGCCCTCAGAGTCTGAGAGACCTATTTAGACGATCCATGGCGTAATGTCTAAAGCACTGTTTCTCAACTTCTGGTCCGAGGCCCACCAGGGGTCCAAATGGACCCTTACGGGTCTGTAACTCTGAGAAAAATTAAACAATTTTCCCCCCTTCTATGGGACCCCAGTCTACACTGTAAAATCAGTGTTAAGAATTCTGAGAGTGTACACATTTTTACACTCACTTTATAAGGATGCGAAGCCTGCGGAGCTAGTTCAGGCAGACAACTCTAAGCAGTGTCAACTCCCCATCAAGTGATCAGTCACATGCACACTTCATTCAATTGCTATGCGCTATGAGCTTGTATATCTGCTATTTTTGATTAGCCAAAGTATAAAATAATAGTTTAAGTGGTTACACAGATGAGTTCCGGGTTTTTATGGGTTAATCCTCCCTGCTTATTGCCCATTCTGCTTGCTCTGCTACTGTATGATACTGCTTTGTGCTTTGCCCTATGACGTTTTTGCACACCCACAACCACCCCAGCATCCACCTGTGCTCGGTTTCTATATGATTCCATGAGGAATTGCTATTTAATTCCCTGTAATATGTATTTGGCAGATCATGTTTTCATGCTTACAGGGAATGTATTACTTAAACGTTTCTCACAGATAACAATTTGCCTGATCTTAAGATCAACTCGCCCATGGGCACACAGATGCATGCAAGTAGATTTAGTGTGTTAATTTAACTCTAAGAGTGTACAAATGGATAAAAATGGAAGGTTGCAACACCGGTTACACTATTAGAGTTTAATACTGAGAGGACTTTTCTGTGTAGGACAGGGGAGAGGGAGGTGCAGAGGTGTCCAGGGCGATCATAACTAAAACACTGTGTATTAGAATTTCACTATATTATTAGAACGACAACTAGAGAACACCATCTGGGATGGTTTTAATGAGCCTTTTTACCACAGTGCTGAAAAGAACCTCAAGAGAAACAATATGGTTATATGAGGCTACAACAGGCAGTAAAGCAACAGTGATGTGAATTTATAGGCTGAAGATAAAAGGATACCAAGATACTTCGATTTATGCAAATGTTTTTCCGTGCTGCCAGTAATGTCAGCCAGCAAGAGCATTGCTGTGCCATTTTCATGTTAAATTATTTCTTTAGAGGAGCGGGATCGCACACACACACAACATTTCTTTTTGGTTTTTGACAAGACGGGTGTCCAGTGCACTAAAACATAATGTAAGTATTAAAGAGCATTACTTTTTTTTATTTACATTTTTTTAAATCATCTTTATCCCACGATTTTGTAACCCATTTTTCACCCAGTGCCAATGCCTAAGCTTGTAATCCTGGGCGCTACTCTCCCTCTGCCAGCCTGGGGAGAGCCCCAAACTGAGCTCATGCTTCCTTCAATGCATGAGGAGTGAGCAGGCCGCTTCTTATCACCTGACAGGGGGAGTTTCACTGGTAGGACGTAGCGCGTGGAAGGAACACATTATTCCAACCAGTTCCTTTCCCCTCCATCGGGCATAACATTTAAAATTTGAAATTCACACCTCATTAAATTGTCTGGACAGTAATCACAGGTCAAAAGGTAATTGGAAGTTAGCAATACATAATTTGTGCTTTTGAATTCTTTCTGACCTCGACTCATGGCACTATTTGGTTTCTGCGTCACACTTCACCCACAAGTCATGCGTTGCTAATGTGGAGCGGACTAAATGCCACAGGGTCCTAACAGTGGGGGCATCAGAAATGTCGGCTGGACGGACTCATCCTGACCTTTGACATCTTGGTGATTCACCATGTGTCCTGCCCCAAGGCAGTGAGAAGTGGCGCTAGGCAGCTCACTGACACACTGGCTGTGGAGGCCGAGGGGAGGAATGGGGTGAAGGGGAGGGTGTGTGTGTGTGTGTGTGTGTGTGTGTGTGTGTGTGTGTGTGTGTGTGTGTGGGGGGGGGGGGGGGGGGGGGGGGGGGGGGGGGGGGGGGAGGGGGGGTGGTGGGGGTGGGGGGGGGGGGGGGAGTTGTTGGGCAAGGGTAAGGGGTGAGTGCCATCTATCTCCCTCTGACACACGACAGACTTCTACTCAAGTGGACTGGGTCTCTTGTGTGCAGGGTACATTTTTAGGGCTTGTGTGAAAATAGAGGTTCAGGCCGCTACGCGACGCGGCCCTCACATCTAGTAGCCTAGGCTTTATATACTTTTATTACAATTATTGTGGGCATACACGTGGCTACATATTTAATGACAAACGCAATGCAACAACAGAGGATGCACAACAGATTAGCGCAGAGTGCGCTCACTCTACATATTTGCAGAGTTTTAGTTATGTGTGGGCAAGGCGTGTGTTCCTACTGTATGAGTCAATGTCTGCCTGGTGAGTGGTGACAGTTACAACACACACACACACACACACACACACACACACACACACACACACACACACACACACACACACACACACACACACACACACACACACACACACACACACACACGGCAGCTTCACACAAAAAGTGCCGTAAGGCATCCAATGCGGCAGAAAGTACATGAAGAAGGATAGAGTGGTTCGCTATACTGAGGCAAAATATGGGCCAAAGAACGAATACAAATGTATAGTGAACATCTAAAAGTACACTATCCAGGCTACAGGTATGATCGATTTTAGGCTAAATGTGTAAAATAAATTGGACAGGTGGTCTCCTAGAACATAGCTACAACTTAGCAGAGACAAAGAATCACACAAAGAATAAGTTGGAAACGATAACACCGCCAAATAACCTGGAAGTCCAACCACTACGTGATTGTATTAGTTAGTATATGGCTTTTAGGGCTTGTGTGTGTGTGTGTGTGTGTGTGTGTGTGTGTGGGGGCGGGTATGTGTGCGTGCATGTGCGTGAGTGCGTGAGTGCGTGCGTGCGCGAATGGGAGTGGGTTTAAATATCTCCAAGACTGCAGGGCTGCAGTGCAAAATGGAGCTGCTCATAAATATTCCAAAGACAGACAGGGATGTACAGTATGTGTGAGCGTGCGTGCGTGCATGCCTGTGTGTCCAAAAGGGACTGTATGCGTTGCCAAGTTACAAAACTTTGTGTGACTCTCCTACTAGTTCAGAACACTGCACTGCAGACAACATTCAATGGAGATGTCAGTGAGTATGTTCTGCAGAAAAAAGTATAAACCAATCAGTCAAGCTAACAAAAGGTCAGTCAGTGGCTCCCAGACTGGAGCATGCAGCCTGCAGTACAGTACAGCACAGTACATCTGAGCGGGGGATGTTAGCCCAACACCATGCTTGATCACAGCATCGCCTTCAGCGAGACTGATGCCCAGAGCCAACCCTGGTGGTGGGAGGAGATCAGCCTGTGTTTTGGGGGGCTTGAGGGGAGGTAAAATTGGCTCCTGGAACCCTGCCAACTCTCTCAGTGACTCATCAGCAAGGGCCTGGGAGGAGGACCTTGAGATAGATGGAGTGTGTGCTTCCTCTCATGATCCGTATCTGCCAAGGTGTGGGGGTTAAGCCCTGCCAGATTTGTGTGCTGTGTTGCCTCCCCTCGCCAACATTCCTCTAGGCATGTACAAAGCAGCTTAAATCATGCATGACACAGCCAGGGGCATCGACACGTGAGCCCAGTGCTGGCCCATAATTCCTGGGAATCGCTGCCCGTCTTTGGGCAGATTTTATTGGACCAGACAGGACAGGAAAGCCTTGTCAAATACCTCGGAAACAACAGCTGCCGCGTGAAAAAACACAAAACAGTGCCCACACAAAAACAAACCACTTGCAGACAAATGCATTAAAGATGCATTGCAGTGGAGATGTGGCTGAGGAATTGGTAAGGTGAGAGCTGAAGGCCAAAGGGCTGAGATTCAGGAATAATATCTGATTAATTTGATCCAAATTGAACCAAAGCCAATAATCTGGCAACCTCAGCCTCATGTGAGTGACAGGCTGAGCAATCAAATCAAATTCATCTCAGTCAAGTTCAACCCACCAATATATGTGATGGACAGAAACAAAGCACCACAAGCAGCACTGCTTTGTTATATTTACACATGACACAAAAATTATGCAGAGTGAGCAGAGCTTAATAGACTCTGTCAAAACCACTTAGCTAGCTTTGCTTCTGCAAATTTTAAGGGAAATTGAAAAACAAACGTGCTTTATTAAGAAGGCATACCGATAAAATATATCTTACGAAAAGAGCAAAGCATTGGCTTCAAATGTGAGAGACCCTTCTTCTCAGAGGTACTTTCTGTTAATATTTTGCCACATTTGATTTGTGAATTGTGAATCCATGAGAAGAGAATTTAGAACTCTTAGATTTGTGCAGACGGAAACAAAAGGCTATATGTCATCAGAGAGATTAGGATTGTGATTTGTGACGTATCAAGCCCATTGTTCATAGGAAATGGAGGTACAATGTAGATGTACATATAGTGTTTTATATTGTGATGATATTGAATGTTTGGTGCTATCTTATATGTTGATGAATTAAATACCTAGGACCCCAATAGAAACAAGACCGCAAGGACTTTTTTGGTGTTATCCTTTTAGACAAAGTGTTTGACTGTACTCGTGCTGTTTTTACATTTTTGTCTAATACAACATTATTCAATCAGCACAGATCCTTGTAATCAAGATACTATGGGACAGAAGTCCCGAGTTGAGTGTGCTCTACTGTCAGTGCATTAACAGAAGGACAGACGGGTGCAGACTTTCAGCAAACAGTCTATAGAAACAGTCCACACTCACAAGGTAATTTCTCTTTCTCTGAATGTTTTAATTTACCGCAGCAGCAGTCGGCATTGTTTTTCTCCTTCTGTGATCTGATGCTTAATAATTAAATGAGTGGGATTTAGGAATAAAAAAACAAAGTGACCTAATTATTGAATTACAGATTGTTTTTTATAGTTTAAAACACCCAGAATTGTGTTACTGTACCATTGGGACAGTAGGACAATTTAGCAATAATTAAATGGCCACATACACACACCGACACAACTATCTAAACTATATTCACATACAATAATGCACATACACATGCACAGCTAGCCTGGCGTAGACAGACTATATCACTGCGTGGATATGAGTCTGGTGCTTCTATAAGGACGTTTTTTTTCCAAGGGAGCGGGATCAAAACAATGACTCTCGACGCAATTGGTTAGACCTACAAACCAACTACCAATTACAGTCTCCCATATTCGAATACTGGGCCCTGATTGGTTAAACCCGTCTTCTGGAGCAGGAAATGGATTCTCTATGGAGCGGTGCCAGACCCAAATCGCAGAGTGCAATTTTCTTTTGCACTCGCAGACTCGTCTGGTCCCAGGCTAACTGATTTAGCTCCGTTCATAAACTATTTACTGCCATTTTGGCTGTTTTTGTTAGTCCGCGAGCGAAAGGGTTTGGTTCCATGCGGGGACGCTGGAGAGAGCAACCTGGAATAATATGACTGTGTCATATCTTGTTTTGCTGTGATCTGGACATACTGTTCGAATGACATAATGAGACTCATTCAAATCTCCATTGTGTGTTGACTGTAGGTAATAAAATGAAGGGAGACACGGTGCAGAGAAGTGCATCAATGAACTGATGCTGAACTGTGTTATTTTCACACACTACAATACAAAGCAGAGGATTTCAAAAGCTAACTGGCTGAATAATATAATGGCATAATACCAACAAGCTCCGAAATGTTTTCTCACAATCAATTGTGCATACTACTGTATACTAAGACATCTTAGAGTAGACATCTATAAGGGATGAATGCATGATTTAATTAAAAACAGCGCTTTGCATAACATTCTGAACATGTAATAGGCTATGGATACAATAATTGTAATTTCCAAGACATGTCTCACCTATATCAAAAGGTAGCAGGTGGGGGGCGGCAATGACTCAACCGGCAGGCGTGATCATTCTAAAATTCCCTTGGCAGATGTGACTGTGTGCGTGTCTTTGATTAACCCATTAAGACAGGGAAGGGAACGCATCTGTGTCATTTTAAGATTTCTTTGGCTATTCAAAAATAGCAGATATACAAGCTCATAGCGCGGCTCATAGTGCCGCACTATGAGCCGCGCTATGAGCTTGTAGATCTGCTATTTTTGAAGCAAATCGTGAAAATGTGTGCAAATCTTTGAATATATATATGTATACATTTTTTACTCAAATCTTTGCTTCTGGGGGTCCCTGGAACCAAATATCTTCAGATGGGGGTCCGCGGCCAAATACATCATTTTGGGTGATCCTTGAAATGAAAAAGTTTGAGAACCACTGATATTATAGCAACATACGTGTATTTTATTTTTTTGAACTGTTAGGATTTAGAAGACATTTGTAGAATCGCCCTGAAGCAATAAGATTTGAGTTACAAATCTTTGCTTTAAATATATATATTCAAAATATTTGCACAAATATTCACGATTTTTCAAAAATAGCAGATCTACAAGCTCATAGCGCGGCACCGAGTGCCGCGCTATGAGCTTGTAGATATGCTATTTTTTAAATAGCCAAATAAATCTAAAAATGACACACAGATGCGTTCCCGGTCTTAGAGGGTTAACTTCATTAATATACATGCCTCGCTCTGATACACAGGCAGTGGCATATGGTAAAAAGCAGGAACAGGAAAGAAGTGATTTGCTGTTTGCTCTGGAAAACAAACAAGCCAACAGGTCCTAGCAGATGGTGCATGTGCACAGCGCTGGTGGGAGGCGATGTGCTGCATGCGTCGGCGCCGCCAACCAGGAGCTCTCCAGTGGATGAAGAGAAGTCTGACTATCGCCCTCGGCCTGCCGCACGGTAAACAAATAAGGCTTCCTTCTGCTTTGCTGTGAGGTTGAGCCTTTATCCCGAGCTGATCTATCCTCCCCGTTTCAAAGTGAAGTGGAAAAAACAAAAACAACGACTGGAAAACACTTGTTTTTTTTTGGCGAGTAAAAGTGCTCTAGGCCTGACACTTTTCAGACGGCATAAAGAAGAAGAAATGTGGTTAATAATGGGTTGCTTGCAAGTGGTTCTTATTTCCCTCTCCTCTCCTTGTCTCATTTCTTCAGTGTGCCTCTGAGTATGTCGTTTCCTTCACTTGCATTAACCCATTGAGGCCTGAGGTTCCGATTCTGCAAAATGTCTTCTAGATCCTAAACAGTTTTCTGAAAAACGTGTGTTTCTATATCAGTGGTTTTCAAACTTTTTCATGTCAAGGACCCCCAAAATGATATGAATTTGGCTGCGGACCCCCATCTCAAAATATTTTTGTTCCAGGGACCCGCAGAAGCAAAGATTTGAGTTAATGTTTGTCTATAATCTGCTATTTTTGAATAGCCAAAGTGTAAAATAATGCTTTTTAGCTCAAATGAAAAAGTGACACAGATGCGGGTCTTAATGGGTTAAAATGTGTGTATGTTAACTTCTCTTTTATATTAGTGAAGAGCTAGAAAACATTCATTATCTATTTTGTACCTTTTGCAACATAATATTACAACAGTATAGGTGTTATATTATAATTCATGAAGTAATTACGAAAATAAAAAAGAACACCAAAGGAGATATTAGATATATACTAGGTATACTGGGAAAAGGGATGGCTATGTTTCCTGGCATCATTAAAGTCCACTCAGACTTGGGACAAGCGAGGGAATGGGAGCCATCAGCGAACACAAAACCATTCTGAGTGGTCAGAATTGATCAGACTGTGAGGGATTCTCACCCTAATGGACAGAGGTCTCTCCCATGATGGATATGTCCCCATACACAGGGTTTCAGTGAAGACACAACGGCTTTATGAGCATTAACCCATTAAGATCTGGGACGCATCTGTGTATTTTTTTTATTTGAGCTAAAAAGCATTATTTTACACTTTGGCCATTGGAAAAATCGTGAAAATTTGCGCAAATCTTTGAATATATATATTTTTAAAGGGAACATTTGTAACTCAAATCTTTGCTTCTGGGGGTCCCTGGAACAAAATATTTTGAGATGGGGGTCCGCGGCCAAATACATATACATGTTGGGGTCCTTGACATTAAAAAGATTGAGAACCACTGACATAGTAACATAAGTTTTTTCAAAAAGACATTTTGTAGAATTGGCCTAAGGTCTTAATGGGTTAAAAGGGAATGTGAACCATCTGCCTTGGCCATGTAAGTTAACAGATCCTTAGCCCAACCGAAAACTTGAGAGGATTTTGGGGTAGAGCAGTTCCATCACCGTCCCACAGAACACCAAATGACATGTTTACTTGTGGAAGAATGATATTCCATTCCTCCAGCAGAGATCCAATCAAAGCTTTCCTTATGCCAAGGAGCAATGCAACTATTATAGTGGTTTGTGGTTGACTGATGCCTTATTAACATGCTTTATGTTGAGTGTTTCCTATGGCCATTTTCTGTGTCTCAATAATGGATAACACCCTTTGCCTTGACATGAATGAATTCTTGATAAATGTTCTTGTGCCTAGCCAGGCTTCACATCAACACATAAAAATGTGCACGCACTGCCACGTCCCATTTTTGGAAAAGGTTCTATTTCATATTTTTTCTTTTTACAATAATACAAGATTTCATAATGGTTTAAAATGATATATTGCAGTATTGTAATGTATAATGTGTTAAGTGTAGACTAGCATAATTATGAAAAAAAAAAAAAAAAAAAGGAAATGGCCGTGGCGCCGCTGGCAAGTTGGTGGCGCCGAGTCCAATTACCCCCCACAAGGTCCTCTTCAGAGACATTGTAAAAAAACAGAAGTGGATTATATCCTGAAGCTCAGAGCCCAATCCGATGACCCACCACAAGCAGTGTTGCCAGATTTTGCGAGAGCAATACGCAACCAGGTCTATGAAAACTGAAGTAGGCATGGCTTGGGAGGACAGTAATCTGTTCTTCCTTGCCTCATGACAAACCTTTCCTCAAAGTTTATGACGTTACATGAATCCATTCGGGATGTATGCAGCACTTTGTGATAGACCACGGTCAATGCCACATCCCTTTTGGCCAATCGGCATGAAAGGTTAATCAGTTCTTCCATGCCCCCTGACAAACCTTTCCATGAAGCCATGCCTGCTTTTGGCCAATTGGTGGTAAAAGCACCGATAGAGCTGGTCCAATGTACAGGATGGACCAGCTACACCAAAATATCAGACGGAATAGAGAGGAGAGAGCGAAGTCCTTCAGCCAGTTGTTCTGGATTGACTATCATCATTACGGTGGTCTGTGGAGTCGGACGCTCCTAAATCACTCCTTAGTGCACTGTATACCTGAATATACCCACTAACCAAAAATGCTCCAATAGAACAGAGGCTTTAGATTACTTTGTGCAATGAATAATTGAATAAATGTCGCATACAGCCAGAAGGACCATCCATTCTGACTGTTGTCATTTTAACACACCTTGATGGTTTGTGTGTGTGTTGTACTGTACAGTACAGTACAGTGCTGAGGGGAAGTGGGGAGGAGGTGTCACTAACTTGCGGTTGGTTGTATGATATCATGGTTCCCCGTAGGGGAACTGAGGGGAACAGATGGCCAGCAGAACCGATTATGACTGGGGCATATCACCTACATGTATGGTGATGTGTAACCCTGTAACTCTGTCCCTATAACTGAAAAGGAGAGGCCTGACACTATACAGTATGCATTCCATTCATACAGTACTACACACACACATGCAAACTTGACCTGACCAGGAAACCTTCATTTAAGCAGATGTATGTGGGGGGTTAAGTACAAATTGTAATCTATACCAGAGACTACTCCCATAACTCTTGAAGATAATACAACATATGGCTTCCTGCTGCCTGCATCCCACATTTCCTCAGTGACCTCAAAGCACATTAAAACATCTATAAAAAATTCATGGGGCCCTTTAATGAGTGACAAAAGGTCCTGGTGGTGAGGGGGAGAGACAGATAAAGAGAGAGAGAGAGAGAGAGAGAGAGAGAGAGAGAGAGAGAGAGAGATTGATTTCTAATTCTGTTTCAGCTGCGCTGATGATAATGCAGATTCAGATCCACACAGATGTCAAAGGTAAACATGCTTCCATCAGTATTGAGAACAGCCGTTGATATCTTCAGTCATGATGCTCTTTATTGAGAAATTGCTAAAGATACAGTAAATCATGTCATCATACTGTATGTGTTCATTTATTTATACATTACTTTAAAATGTCTTACATACTTTATGAGTCAAAAAAAGACTAATGACAGATTATTACTGATGAAGGTGCTGTAAGTGATATTCTTTGGATAAAACGTTAGGAAAGCCTTGTCAATGATAAAGCTCTATATTATGATCATGCTATAAAGAGAGTTTGTTCAATAACTGGTGTCTCACCACCTATCCAGCTGTTCAATAAGCAGAAAATAAATGTTTAGGTGCGTTCCTCTAGGTAGGAGAGAGTACCCATTTATAGGCTCCAATTTTGTCTACTTATTTTTTATTCCATCACTTTATAATATGGTATATCTTTTTTTTTTCCCTCTGTATTCTTATGTTGATTTTTGAACTGTTTGGTTGCTACTATATATGTCTATGAAATTAATTCAAGGACCCCAATGGAAACAAGCCCGCAAGGACTTTTTTGGCCGGACCTTTTAGACAAAAGCATTATAAATGTAACTGTGTTGTTTTACATTCTTTTGCCTAATAAAAATTTCAATCAAAAAAAACTTCCAATTTCACCTGTTTATTCAGTATCCTGTATGAATTCTCTCTCCTGATTGGATGAAATTGCTATCCCCAACTGAAAATGCATGTTTCTGTTTACCAGAGAGTTACTGAACAAATGCTCTATATCAATTATTACTATGGGAATATAGAGCCATTTAACACTTATTTTAACAAGGAAATATCACGTACACCCCCTTTAATAGAGTAACAGCAATGAAGAACAGTATACAGTAAAAAGGCATAACGATAGAATCTCTTGATACTCTATGTCAAAGGTGTTAGATTTTGTCCTGAAAAAACAAGTTTCTTCAACAGAACTTCAGGTTTTTCTGGAGTCTTATCAGGTAGCTAGTTGTCATTTCTAACACTCTTTTGTGCTGCACTGTAGAGAAGTTAATATACTAATTTAAAGAAGAATTAATCAACTTAATTTACTCATTAAAAGAGAAGAGCACTATATTATGCTGCCAATTCCTGTAGTCTCCAACTTGGCTAGCAATATCACACAGTACATCTATGTGTCACTGTAGCCTACAATTAGAGACTTGTCAATCAAATTGTGCTCATATTTACATAACCACACCAGCACAATTTCAATCATTTATTATATAAGTCTTTATGTGTTACAGTTTTATGTACACATAAAACTGTCATCAGACTGTGAGCTGAACTGGTTTAACCCACAAATGATAGTTATTTATAATATGTCATTACTTTGGAAATCCTCTGTAAGCTGTCAAGACGGAAAGAATGATCCGTCATAATTTCTTGAGCTCTTATGCTTAATCTATACGTATTTATAGGTTTTACGTGTCGTGTGCTGAAAATAGATGATCTACAAGCTGACATCACGTTGCCATTCGGGCATGTTGTCAGCTTGTACATCGGCTATTTTCGTAAAGAGCAACGTAGAAACATCAACTTGTCAGGAGAACTCTTTCATGTTCCTTTTTCACGCTCCATAACCAAGGCAATGATTAAGATCCATTTGCTCACGACTAGAACCTTGATAGGGATAATTTCATCATTTGCACTTGCGATTGACTATCATCACCTTGCACTCTATAGCAATTAACATACATGGTTTGCTAATGCTAATGATTAAGACAGTTACAGGCGTTGATTAAAATATTTCTCCTTGATTAGTGAACGATAAACAACTTGGCGAAGGCCATAATGCAGATGAACGTGTTATCGCATTCAGCCACTGACATAAGAGGAGTGAGAAAAACAGGAGAGAGGAGGAGAAGGGAGAAAAAAAAAGAGCAGGGGGCACAAAACCGAGGGTTTGGAGTCCATAATTACAGTATGCAGTATTTTTTTCTCCCAAAAGAAAAGAACCCCGACTACTTAATTGGAGGAATCAAATTTAGTGAAGCACCCCGTCGGCTCAGACCTACATCATTAAAGTTGCCAGCTAACAAACATCAAACACGCGAGGCAGCATTAATGAAGCAGACGTATTAATTTCCCATTTATGAGCAGCTAAGCAACTCACTGCTACTGCCCCCCCCCCCTACCTCGCTCCCTCTCTTTCTCTGACAGCACTATTAATGATCTTTAATGCCCCACAGGCAGTAATAGGCCCCACTGGGAGAGCAGAAACACTGTGATTTGTATTGAGGATTTAGACATAACGTGGGGGGGGGGGGGGGCAAGAGAGATCTCGAGGCGGTTCTGAGGTGCTTGATCAGGCCCGGGCCTCGCAAGGGGCGGCCGCCGCTGCAGAATAATAAATGACAGCCTGGCGATTAAATCAAACCTTCTGCTCAAAAGGGCCAGAGTGGCTGATTGTCACTAACAATCGAGCTGCTTTTGTAAACACCTCTGGGAGTTGGAATCAAAAGCAGACAGCATGGCAGGAGAAAAAAAAAAAAAGCCCACATCAACGGCAGTCTGGCTCCCAACACCTGACAGTTATGAGCGCCGAGAGAGACAGTCCAGAGCCAAGTCCAGGGAATGAGGGCCTGTCAGTCGCAAATCTCAGACCACCCTCATTATGCTACAATCCACCAAATACGCCACCCAGGGTAATGCTGTCCATTCAGCGTTGCGCATTGTTAGCGCTTGCAAACATGTGAGTGATTTCACGGTATAGTTATATATGTAGAAAACATCAGAAACTCTAAATGCTCATTTGTATAGCACCGAAAGCATGAGGACATGCCATCTTAAAGATGATCATCTATTATTATTCCCTTATTTTCTTATTTTGGGAGGCTTTTCTGAGAGTTTATTTGACAGGTTCGGAGGAGAGAGACAGGAAACACAGAGAGAGAGAGAGAGAGAGAGAGAGAGAGAGAGAGAGAGAGAGGAGGGGAGGGATATAGTATGCAGCAAATGGTCCAGCCAGCCGGGAAACAAACCTGGAACTTGCTAGGCATTAGAGCCCATGTGGTATGCACTATGTATATGTGCTATCACAATTATATCAACGTTGCTCGTCTATTTAAATACTAATACAAATACTAATACTACAATGTCGTGCAACAATCGTCATGAAACGGTGAAATGGTGAAATACATTTTATATCAGGAGACTCTGTCAACAGTGAGAATATGCTCCTGTGACTCAAGCAAACAGAACCAGCAGACACTGCAGCTGCCAGACATCAGCAAGGGCTTTGTTGACACTGTCCTCTAGTCGACACATGCACTCGTAATTATCTACGAGAGCTTAACCCAGATAAATAAGCTCACTGCAAAGTTAACCTACAAATTAGCTCTCCGCCGCAGTGCTTTCCGGAGCTACGGCTTTCTGAAGCTGCGCCCTTAAAGCCATTTGTTTGTTTCTTGGTTAAGCTCATTTACAGCTCTCTAGAGAGTGATCTTGGGCACTGTGTGTCTAGGAGCATGTGTTTTATAAAGAGGACAATAACGCTGCTTGGTGGAGCCAGATCCTACACACGCTCGGGTGTGCCTTGGATGGCCACTATGCCAACAATCTCTCCATGGCATAGAGGCAATGCGAGGGTGGATTCGTCCTCATTCTCATTAACTGTAACAATCCTCTTGGATCTTCACTTGAAATTCACACTGCGGTTTTCAAATCATATGTTGGTCTTTCAAGCAGACAGTCAAATCCTAAACTGCACTGTGAGAGTTATATACAGTACAGAGAAAACTGGGAAACACGAAAATGCAACTTATCCCCCAGCTCACATTCAAACCACATATTCTGTTGTCTTTCCTACAGTGTCATAACGTTAGCTTGCTGTGTCAACTTTTCCACGATCATCTGTTTGTAGAGACTGTCAACTGATTGTAAATTGGCAATAATGAACAACTTTACATTGCTCACAGGCGCTACCAACAGCTTAGAACTAGCCATTGTGTTTATCTAGTTACTTAGATGTCCGCACATGACCCATATGTTTACCTACTGCACGGCAGCTGTGCCAAGACCCTGACAAACAACTATAGAGGTGCTCTGCCTCTTTCTCCCTTGCTCTCTCTCTCTCTCTCTCTCTCCTTCCTCAGATAGCGGCATCATCATTTCCTCCCTGCCTCCCTGTGGCAGACAGCGGTGGGGTTAAGCTGCCAGCGATGCGACGATATAGAGAGGGGGGACTGCAGCTGGGGGTTGCAGATAGCACATTCTGTCAGATAGCGTCAGGCTGCCTGCATAATGAAGTGAGGACAGTGGGAGAGGGAAAGGATATAGCAAAAGGGGGGTGGACTGGTTCCATTTATTATTGCTACAAGAATACCACCTATATCATAGTGGCAGCAGACACACAGGAGTTAAATGCATCCATCAATTTAATTCCATTAATCATTAAGTCTCTGTGGAATAAATACTGTACAGACACACACACACACACACACACACACACACACACACACACACACACACACACACACACACACAGGTATTTCAGTTTTTTTATTCACTTTATTTTTGTAAATCTTAACCCATGTTGGCGTTAACATAATCATGTTGCTCTCTTAATCTACAAGTGTTACCAGACGATAATGTGGAAATCAAAATGTCCCACATAGCGCTACACTGGACGCCTACACAGCAAGCCGATCCCCTGAGAGATAATGGTCTTATTTATGGTAGCTGAGTCCTGTGCTAGCCTGATAGCATCTGAGGAACGCTGCACTGTTGCTTAGCCTGTTTTCCTGGAGCGCTGGAGCATTTGTCATCATTGGACTCTCCTTGATCAATGCCTTCTTTATCATGATATGTTTCTAAAGTGACTTATAACCCCCACCACACACACATGCACACACACACACACACACACACACACACACACACACACACACACACACACACACACACACACACAGACACACACACACACACACACACACACACACACACACACACACACACACACACACACACACACACGCACACACACGCACACACACACGCACAGCACACAAGCACACACCCTATACCTCGACTCTCAACACAGCTATTTCATTAGTTTCGTATTAGGATTGATGTGTTTCTGCCCGGAGATATAAATCAATTTGAGAACATTTTTCCCAAACCCTCGGCTCTACCTCCGATGGAGCCCTCCAGCAAGGAGGCGGCTGAGGGGAGAGAGAGGGCTGGAAGAGCCATATCATTGGTTTGCTTTCATAAGGCGGGGCGGGGTGGGGGTGGTTCACAAGCAGATTTGCCTTCAGGGCTCATGATCGAAAGAGTATTCCCTTCTCACGCTGTTCGTACCCACTCTCTCCGAGGCTCTCCTGCCCTCCGTCTTCCACTGCCACCTTCCCTCTTTCATCTCCAGCACCCCCCCCCCTCCCTCACCTTGGTGCTTCCTTCCATACTTCCATGATTTACAGCCAGTACTCATGCGTTTCCTGGGGAATTGATTTCCAGGGGACTGCACCTTGTGCCAATCCTTTCTGTGGGGGCCATAACGATCATGGTGCGGATCATTAGTCTGGACCACTGTTTTCCCCTGCTCTGCTGGCTGGAAGCCATACATCTCCACCCCACAACCCACCCACCCGCCCATCCGCCCACTGCGTCACAGCCCCTGTTAAATTGCCTGCCCTCTTCCCTCCCCCGTCCCCACCCCGATTCTCTCCGCCCCGGTCACGCCTCATGGTGCTCATCCATCTTCTTCAGGTCCTTTTGCCGTAGCGTTTGTTTAAGGGCGTAAGCTATGCAGGAGCCAAAGCCACTGGTTAAGTGTTTATAGGCCAGCCAAGGAACCTGCACAACTACGCACCCTGCTACCACAACCCCCCACTGACCTTTACCATGGAAGAAAGGCATGTGACAGGGCACCCCGCCCCACCCCCAAAAGTACATATTATTACAGATGGCATTGTCACAAACGGCACTGACTGAAATGATGTTGGTACGTAGAGTCACCAAGCGGGGAAGTGTAAAGCAGGGGAGCTCATTGGCTCCAAGCCCCCCACACCCCCCCCGGTTCTGTACTCGTTGAACAATGTGTTCTGATTTTCTGCATTTGCTCCCATGACAATGGGCCAAAAAATGAATGGCCTGATTGAGTGTCCTGGGGTATTTTGAAAGACCAAAGCTGCTATTTTTCCGATCATGCTTGGCAACCCATGTCCAACCCCCGCATTTGTTCCTCACCCTACAATTTAGAATTTGACAGAACAATAAAGAAATATTCAGGCTACTCAACTCCTTGGCAAATGGCATTCATTGTGTTTCTGGGTGACAGTTACACACGGGTGATGATGTGCCATGCTTAAACACTTCTATGGTTTCCTCAATGTCATATCAGGATCGGCTAAACAACTGTTATGGCGTTCCTGGTATTAATAAGGGTTCTCATGCCTTGACATTGAAGTCATTATTACTCATGTCTTAAGAAATAACAACTTGGGACACAGCAAATCATCCCCAGCTGCTCTCTGCCGGTTTCAACCTCAGTTCAACAGGATCAGCTTTCTGAATCTGCACCGATGTCTCAAAGCTGCACGATCCATCACATATTCATCAGGGGCACGCAATCCAAAACTGCTCAAACAAACAATTTTACAATGTTAAGAGGCAGAGCTAAAACAAACAGCACCGTAGAGTATAGAACAGCCTTCTTATCTGGCTCTTGTCAGTCTTGTGGCTCTAACGCTGTGCCTTGGCATGGGCAGTGGAAGCTTCTAGAAACACAGCCTGGGCCCCAAAGTCTGTGCCTGGCAGCCCTGGCAGCGATGATTTACAACAGCATTTAAGTGAATCTAATAAGGAGAGTGAATGCTTCCCGTCGCTCTGGCGCGGCCTGTGCCTGGGCCCTAATCATTCAAATATTTTGGCAAAAGGCAGCGCCCCGCGCTTCTCTCCAAAAGAGAATAATGAGACACGGAGCTCTTAATCACAGTAGATCAGTTCAAATAAATGAAAAGAGAATCAAACGCATTCTTTGCCGAGGCGGTCCCCCTCTCTCCATCCAAATGAGTTGACACAGGGCCAGATCTGTGAGACGGAGATTTACCCAGGAGATGCAGCAGATTTTCCATGATTCCAAGAGGGAGCATCAAACTCTGGCGGACAGGAAAGCAGGACTAGATGGGAATGAGGGATGCCTGTGGGTCCACTCAGAGGTAAATTAAAACTGAGGATTTTACTGTGCATTCCCTCGAATGAAGGCTTTCAATGATCGCACGCACGCACGCACGCACGCACTAACATTACTGGCAACCTGAAGCAAATGATATCCCACAATCTCACCGTCGTCTTTTTTAATCAAGCACTCCTCCATGTTTCTTCTTCTACGACACCTCAGAGGATTCCTGGCGGCCTACGCGAAAAAAAGGGGAAAAAAAGGAACGAAAGCGGTAGCGCAGACACCTAATCCAAACTCAATAATTCACACACACTTCCTCTTGCCAATTCTTCCTCTCTGCCAATCTGAAATCGTTCCACCGACTCCACTTTCTGGGACGGCGCTCTAACAAACGAAGCTGTCAGTTAACAAGATGGAAAAACATTCTGCTAATTTTTTTCCTCTTCTACCCGTGGCCCCCTTCAACCCCCGCCCCCGAGAAAAGTCTTGGATGTGCGGAGACGAGAACTGGATCACAGCTTGCCTTGGTGGGGGTGGGGGGGGGGGGGGGCTGACACAAGACAGGCTGCTACTGACATGACGAGCCTTCGAGACTGCCTGGCAAAAATCCTGTGATGTCACTTCCCTCTGCTCTCGACAGCTCTGACACCCTGCCATGGGGTGGGGGGGGGGGAGAGGGGGGGCTTGTAAAGACAAGGAAGTAGAAGGTGCCGGTCGGGTGAGGTGGGGGTGGTGGTGGTGGTGGTTATAGGGAGTGATGAGAAGAAACATTGGAAACGCATCTGCGAGCCCGGGCGGGCGCCTCTGTTTTCTTTAATGTTCCCACTTTTATCAGCAGTCGGAGCTGTCAGCCGTAATCACGCTTGTAGTGAAGGGGCTGCGTAGACGATAAGGCCTGGCCTGTCAGAGCCGCATCCACAGAGCGGCAGACATATGCTGCTGCCTGTCTCTCTTTATGCATGATGGCACACTCCCCAGAGAGAGAGAGAGAGAGAGAGAGAGAGAGAGAGAGAGAGAGAGAGAGAGAGAGAGAGAGAGAGAGAGAGAGAGAGAGAGAAGGGAGGGGAGGGGGGGGGGGGGGGGCGTTGGGGGGAAACAGGAAAGGGTAGAGAACCGAGGAAGAGAAAAGAGGTGCATCATCCTGAATAGGAAGATGGAGGTAACATTATCACATCTTCTTCTCCTTTAAGAGTCTCTCTCTCTGTGTGTGTGTGTGTGTGTGTGTGTGTGTGTGTGTGTGTGTGTGTGTGTGTGTGTGTGTGTGTGTGTGTGTGTGTGTGTGCGAGACAAACCCGGTTGCTCCGCGTTTGTACAACAAATGAAATCCCATTCTACATAAAAGACATTGAGCCTAAAAAACGTATTAGGCGGGACATTAAACCAGACATAACATCTGAATTAAATGGATGCGATGTGCACTACACTCAAGGTTTTTGTCCTGTGGCAGTTTCATAAAAAAGAGATTGATGCGGCACTAATAACTGCCATGTCAGTCCACGCGGCTGATGATGAACGCGGCTGAACTACAGAGTTGGAGCCGGTGCGGTTGCTTTTATGGCTATGAGGCATGATCATTAAAGAGATGAATAGTAATTACATGCCCGGAAAACACGATATGCCGCACTCGCATCAGCACACGACAGCTGCCGCGCAACAAATAAATAATACAACGCGTGGCAGACAAACATCGCTGGGCATTCGGTTACCAATTATCCTCCTCTTGTGAGCATTAAAGCGCTGTGCATTGTTTACCGTTAACAGACCTAATTGAATAATAATGCTCCAGCCACACCTGTTCTCTGTATATTGACGATGGCTCTTTGGTTGGACTAAATGAGCTGTGTTCTCTCGTTTCATCCCATCCCTCTCTCTCTCTCTCTCTCTGACAGTGCAGAGAGGCCTGCCCTCACCATGGCCATTAAAATAATGTGGCCTAACCTGTGCAGAGGTTAACCAGCTAATGTCCTCACCGCTGCTCCTCTGTGTGCATGAATAATGCAGATCAGGTTTCTAAACAAGCACACAAATGAATCTATAAATCACCCAGGTCAGAGCTATCTTATTAGCCCCCTCCCTCCCTCATGCATGTTCTCTTGCTATCCTCTCTCTCCCGTTCTCTATATTTCTCTATTTTTCTATATATGGGTTCATGATGGGGGGCCACCTTGGATAAACATGCATTTAAATATCCTACTGATTTTGTGAGCATGAATGCACTACAAAGTCTGACACAGTACGCAGAATCCTACATGCTTGCCATAATGCATGTTGAGGTCTTGGGCAACACGTGTGTAAGATAAGTGTTTATGACAGGTGATGCTTGCTCCTGTAATGGACCGAAACTTAAAGTCGTTTTTGTAACAGTTTCGCATAGGGCATGTTATTGCATTTTTACTACACTGATGCATGAGGGTTATTCAAAATCATCCTGGGATTTGCCCATGATTACATCAACAATCACAGCACACAGCAAGGCTGTGGGGAACATGGAAACAGAAAACAAGGAAGATTAGTCAATTAAAAATAATTAGAAATCCGAAATGAGCCACAACAGTTTACTTCCCAGATGTTGGCAGCAAGGGGGGAAAAATAAAATAAAATAAAAACATGGAGTGAAAAATATTCCACAGGGTGTCTGTAAGCAAGTGGATCAATACAGATCTGATGTTTAGTCCCAGACTCTGAGTCAACAAGCAAGCAAAACCAACACAAAAAAAGACCCACAAAGCTGTTACACTAACCTATTTTTGAGACCGCCACTTGCTCCTGTCCCTTAATGATGACTGAATGACCTGCTGTAATGCTCCGCTACTGTAGGGCTTCTCTCACACCGCAAGTGTCACCTTAATCCTAAGATTTAGGAGGTGAAACCTCCCCCATCCTTCACCACCCAGTCGATTTCATCACCATCAGTACCTGTCAACTGTCCCTGCGTGTTGTATGGCCCTCAAGGGCACATCCACACCCCTGCTCTGATCCCAGACCTCCCCAGCTAATATGGGCGCGCTCTTCAAGGTTAGTCGCTCCCCGATTGCTTGCTTCCGTGCTTGGGGTTAAGAAGGACGGCGCACGTTTGGCTCACAAAGACAACAACCCCGCATTTCATTTGTCAAATCTAGCATGCACTCTTCCATACTCCATCAAACAAAGCTGCAGCTAGCTCGCGGAGTCATTTCCCTCTCTCCCAATTACAAATGAGTCCATTAGTGTGTCTGCAGTGAGCCCTCTGCCGCCTCCCAGTAATGGCTTGTGAGATTTCCATCATAATCATAATGGCTCCCAGAGCAACCATGAGTGCAGATGGAAGGTCGCTCATAGGTAATGAGCTATCTCACCACCCAAAGGGCACACGTCTTTCTGCTTTGTTATCTAGAATTGCGTGTGCGCATGCGTGTTGATATTATGTGTGTGTGTGCACTTTTTTTCTATTCGGGACGAGGGTGAGGATTTAGGAAAAAGGGAGGATAGACGGAGGAGTGAGGCGAAGATGAACGGCGTGCCTGGCACTGATACACATCATGACAGTGGTATCTGCAGATACTAAATCACATAACACCAGTCGATGTTCTGTGTAAAGGCTAAGACCAAATGCCATCCTCACATTAGCGTGTGCGCTGACATTCTGTCTGTCTTCTTCTCCTGGTATTGTTATGTTGCCAAACAGAAATACCATTAAGGCTGTGCTGCCAGCATGACTCACCTCCACTTGCCATTCAAAACACATCTGATTATTTTCCACCCGGCCTTGAGGAAGCGGCAGCCAGCACACATCTGCATCTTCTGCCAATTATTTATTGAATGTTGCTTGTTGCAGTCTCAGGGTGCGTGCGTGCCCTACCATTCTAGCTATCTAGCTAAGCTGGCTGCGTAGCTGCAGGGCATGGGACTGCTTGGAATGGGTTGATAGAGCACTCCCTCTGCCCAAGCTTAATTGACCAGAAAGCAATGTGCCGTTGTGAAGCAGGTCATATCAATGAGGTAACTTGACATTTTCATGCACAATCCTAGTGTAATAAAGACCCGTGTTTGTCAGAGGCTTTGCCATTTGCCCGGAGAGCTTTTCATATTAATAATCAATAGACCGTAATCACACAATGCACACAGCGGACGACGTAGGTCTACGGAGTGCACAGAGTAAGAGGACATTTTGCTCTAAATGTGAGCTTGGTTTATCACTGCCATGTAAGATGTCATATACTGTATCAATACATGACGTGACTCACTGTTAGCCAGCATGAGGTGAGCAGGTTTGATCATGTGTACCCGTGTGATAGTCCCCTGTGCACTCTCATTGGACTATCTCAGCTCATATCCATGTCTCCATAATTATCTGTATAAAATGAAGGTGAAGCTTTTAGACTCCAGACTCCAGACTCCAAGAACAGCCCTCGGAAGTCTCCCTGCCATACAACGTAATACAGTGAATTATTAATGGTAGCAAGACTGATCAGCAGGCACACTTCTGGGATGTTCCTGCCTCCGTAGTCTGGCAATTCAAAGACAGCTTACGTCCCGCTGAGATGAATCAAAAGGAATGGAGGATTTTCTGCTTATGCAGCTTTTTTTTCTTTCACATTCTACATGAACCATTAGCATGTCCTAATGATAGGGAAATATACATAAGGGTCAGCCACTGCTCCACGCTGAGGTTCAGTCACCTCCCAGGAGGTCTGCCATCTCCCTCAGCTTTAATTTGAAATCATTCAGAGGCAAAATGGTAGCCGTGTGATTTATCCCTTATTACATTGCTTCTTAAGAAACTGTCAGGCAGCCTCATGAATTCATTCATCTCCATAAGCTTCCTCAGCGCCACTTAGACCCTGTGTAATCTGGGTGAGACCTCTTATCACTTCATTTGCACGAGCAGGGGACTATCAATTCCTGTCCAGTATCTGGGCCAGGGGAATTAGAGCAGAGGTGTTTAGATGTGCACGGACCGGGCGGCCATGATGCCAAGGAAACTGATTACGCATCGAAACTCCATGCAGGTGTTCCATTTCACACGCCATCTATGTGTACAACATTAGCCAGCATTAGCAGGATATATTTGGTTCTTTATTGCTTATGTTCTATTCAACCCAGATCACAATCAGCAGGCAATTTTCCATCATGAGTCATTGATGTGTCGCCACTGTGCACAGAGAGGCACTTAAAAGCATTTAGCTGGTGCCTTAGCTCAACACAGTGGCCTCATAAAGGCAGACAATGAGCTGAGCTTAATAAGAGCTGCAGAGGATCCCATGGGGGTGGAGGACCCATCAAGCTGGGGAATTTCATTTAATTTCCCCTGGGCCGTCTGTGTCTTGTACACATAATTACAGCCCAACATGCAATGCTCTTTGTGCTTTGTCAATAAATCCCCCAGGGGCAATCAGGACAGGGGGTTGGACATGCCTCTGTGACCTGGGCTACTCGTAACACGCACAGCCACCTAATTAGAGCTGCCTCTAACAAGCACTGTGCTGGTGGTTGCAGGGGAAAAAAAGATGTGTGTGTTTGGGTGTCGGGGCAACAAGGTGCAGCCACTCCTAGGGGCCTCTGGCATCGTTAAGACTTCTTGTATCCGCCGCCGCGCGTGCAGGGACAATGTTGTCGTTCTGACAGGCCCCCCGCTGTGAGATCCCCTCATTTAGGTTTCGTCATCTGCCGTGGTGGCCATGGATGGCCCTCCCACGGGCTTACAGAGGAGAGGATTAGGCATATCGCTTTCTTCAGCAGCCATTTCCTTGTAAACTGTACGCTATGTCCTACTGTGCCTCGCGTACATGCGTCTCACATGGCTGCTCTTGACAAAAGTCTGTCGTCATTTAATAGTCAGTGGATTACATTACATTAGCCTATTTACTTGGTAAACCTGCAACCAGGGTTGCCAGGTCTGCTTATTATAATTTCCCCGCAAGATTTTATTTGAAAATAGCCCATTTACAAGCTCACAACGCGTCGCGATGCGATGCGTTGTGAGCTTGTAGATCTGCTATTTTCAAATAGCTGATGTACATGTTAAAGTACTCATGTGGCCCATAGCCGCTGCTTTTGGGCTGGTTTTCCTAGACCTGGTCGCTTGTTTCTCTCACCGAATCTGGCAACACTGCCTGTAACATTGCTTTTACCACATTATTGAGAAAATACAGCTAGGACAATAATACTGTAACACGATCCGTCGACTTATCAACTGAGATGTGAACATCGTTGTAAACCACATGATGAAGTTGGGAAATTAAATTGGAAAGTGAATAACTTAGCTTGTAAGAATTGACATTGAAAAATGGAGACTAACACAATGTTCACAATAGCTCTGTAGAAGGAGGGAGTGTTTAGTGTAGTAGTTCTACTGTAATGGAGTCACCTTCAGAATATCCATGAACTAGTGCGTTCATTTAAATACCACGATACTTCAGAGATTGTTTTAAACCTGGCTTTGCCTTCACCATCTCTCACACACACAGCTCTGCAACACAGTCTATGAGAAAGACTGCCTCAGAAAGAGAGGATAAAGCCGTTTTCTGTGGGTGAGCCGAGGTTGATCTTGAGAGGGAAGGAAGAGAAAGCCATGGAGCCAGTCAATTCCGAAGCAAGCCTGCCTGCAGAAATCATTGGCTTGACAAAAGGCCAATGAGGGGGCAGAAGGTTTTGTGTGCAAGTGACTGGCCCGTACGCTGGGGGGGCTTATGTGTAGGTGAGCCAGGCTTTGACTGACATCCGCCGAGCGCAGTGAGAAAGTTTAACCTTGGCATGTCGGAGAACTCGCTACTCTGCAGGCAGAGGGTGGATAGAGGGATGAACAGAGAGAGAGAGAGAGAGAGAGAGAGAGAGAGAGAGAGAGAGAGAGAGAGAGAGAGATGGAGATAGGCACAGGAAAAAGGCTTCTGCATAACAACAACTGTCTTTTTTCGCGAGCAGCCCTTTCCAGAGACAGTGGTTTGAACCCGAGGTCTGACTGCATGCATTATTTAAGACTGGTAACTGGCAACAGCGCCTCATAAATAGAGATGAGGACAGACACCTGAGGAGCTGGGGGCGCTGCTCACTCTTGATCGGCCACAGATCCAACCGGACCCAACGTGACCCAGAAGGTTGCACAGACATGCTACCCCCAGAACGGGTTGCTTCTATTCGTCTGGCCTCAGAGTTGTTCCTGTTGCCACTGAAGCTGTCAAATGACACCGTGTGGGAAAAGATAGCTATGGCAGGGGGTTATTTCTTATTAGGAAATACTGTCATTTACTTTGACATGAGCTGCACTTGGTGGTGTACGGTATAATGCTATGTACAGTTGACTATTTTTTACACTCTGAGTTCAACAGTAGTCAGAATGTTTGACAAAACTGGACAAAATCAATGCTGTGCTTTATGCATGTTACCAAGAGGAGTTGTCTGTATCATATTCATCAAGGGGTTCTTACCATTGGCTGCGTCTGCACATTTTAAGCAGTGGAAAAAGCTCTGCCTGATTATATACTTATCCAGGGCACATATTGTACAGAATATTAGTCTGGCTTGGGATTTGTTTCCATAGCAAAAGCCTCTCTGCATGAGGCCAATCTCATAACGTCTATGAAATATGTACACAATTTGTCTGGGACATTTTTCTTCTCCAGGTCAGGAGAAAAGATGGAAATGGCTTTTTCTTTCCACGGGAGTGAACATCTCATTCAAACGGTGCATTTATGGCTTTCGTTTGCTGATTGAATTATTTTCCACTGCTTGTGTTCTCAGCTTGCGTTGGGAATTGAATCATTGCCTTCGAAACATGATTCACTGCAGCCTGGGCTTTTTTTTCCTCCCGTCTTTCAATTTCAAGGACTTGGCAACCTTGTACTATTCAAACGTCTGCATTATTACCTTTTATTGTTGGCTACAAATGAATGGTGAGGTTTGAGCACTCTAGAGGCAAGAGGAAAAACACAGCGGGCTTGTATAATATCCTGTCGCAAGGCAGAAGTCAAATCTATTACAGTCATGAGGTTTTGATGACAAATCTCAGGGTTGAAGGGCTGTCAAAAGAGTAATTTAGTTTGTCAAACAGGTAATACCAGTGCCACTTGAACGCGGTAAATAAATAAATAAATGCAAGAGAAACCGCTTCACTGGCTTAAGGATTAGGCTTGTTTGCAACTTGGTAAATCAGCAATACCTTCAATCAAGAGCTTCAACGTTTTGCAACTACAGTATAACAACTTCAGAAGTTGGCCTCCAGCAATTATAGCAAACACAAACAGAGGAGAGTAAACATAGGTTTTAGCAACATTCTTATGAGCCAACTTAATAATGAGCTCATATAAACAGCAGTTTTTCCCTTATAGTTTTGAAAGGTCTGAGGTTGTGCTCACAGCTACCATAATTATTATGGAAAAAAAGAAAAACAGTCCAATAATACAATGCTTGTGGGAGCCGGACGGCACGGCAAGAATTCTGGCATGTTAATCATTGTCCATATCTGAAGTGTTGAGCGTTAGCGAGGGGGATATGCACTGTGACAGAATGAGGATTGACCTGCTGGGACAATGACAGGGACCTCGGGCTGGGGGGGGGGGGGGGGTGTGGAGTGGAGGACCACAGGGGACAAGGCTCGCTATTGTAAAATGGGTCACAGTGAGTGGAGAGGAGACCGCGAGGAAGGGTCAGAGCCCCAGAGGCGGGCTGCTGACACTCAGCCAGCACAACCACAGTAGACAGCAGCTCCAGGTCCATAACAATCACTATAATGGGACTGAGTGCACCACCCACGCCAACGCTGGCTTTACAGACGGTTTCGGCAATAACAATGTTCCATAGAAACTTCCGAATCCGTTTCCTGGTTTGGTTAGCTTAGGTAGCTATAGCTAAAGATGTCAAGTAGTTATTATGTTGAGGGGGAAAGAATGATACGGGGAAATGAATGGGTTCAATATGCAACACTCAGTGATGATCAGTGGTGGGAAAAGTACTACAATGTTGTACTTAAGTCAAAGTATCAATACTGCAATGTAGAAATACTCCATTTAAAGTAAAAGTCCGGAATTCAAAATTGACTTGAGTAAAAGTACAAACGTATTGGTATCAAAATGTACTTAAAGTACCAAAAGTAGAAAGTACTCATTATGCAGAATGTCCCATTTCACAAGTTTTCAAATTAATAAAATGTATACAAATCTTTTGAAAATAGCAGATCTATAAGCTCACAATGCGTCGCGATGCGACGCATTGTGAGCTTATAGATCGGCTATTTTCAAATGGCTGAAATGTATATAGGGCTGAAACGGTTTTGTAAAATCAAAAGTAACTAGTAACTAAAGTTTTCAAATAATTGTAGTGGAGTAAAAGTACAATATTTGCATCTTAGATGTAGTGGAGTAGAAGTAAAAGTACTGAAAATTGGAAATACTCTAGTAAAGTAAAAGTACCTCAAAATTAGTACAGTGCTTGAGTAAATGTACTTAGTTACTTTACACCACTTGTGAGGATATCTAAAATAGTAATTTCACCAACAATATCATGTAATATAAGACTGACCAATCTAAATACAAGGCAGAATAACACGTGCAAAGCTTATTTTTAGCATGCAGCATAGCAGCAAACCAGCCATACTGTATGTGTTACACAGGAGCAGGGGGAGAAAGATTATTGAATTTGTAACACGTTTTCTGTTGGCATGGCAATATCACAGAGAGGCAATATAAATAACCTATGAAACGCAATGACAGCCTGACGTTTTCACCTTGTGTCACCATCTCATTTCGGGAGAAGAAAAGAGGGACGCACAATTGGTGTCAATTAGGCTGCTTCCATTTAATTACCAGTGTGTCAGTCAGGGGTGAAATGTCTCTCCTCTGACCTTCTCTCTCTCGTGGCGTATATAGCACTGTCGCCGCTCAGCTGTGTCATTACTGCATTACCAGTGTTTCCCAAACACTGGGTCGCGGACCCATTTGTGGGTCGTGGACCCATTTCTATGGGTAGCGATTAAATATCCCCTTTTCTTTTTTTGTTTCCAACATAGAAATTACATTAAAATTTTTTGTAAATATTGTCAAACAGTTGAACTTTCATAAATAATAGAAGAATTCCCATGAATAAAAGAAAACATATCTTCTTTCACTACTTCTACATAGAAGTAGTGAAAATAGGCGATCTACAAGCTCACAACGCGTCGCATTGTGAGCTTGAAATACTCAAAATACAGCTCAAAATACTAATACTTAAAGTGCCAAAGTAAATGTTCTCAAATGTTTCAAAATGATTTGAAAATAGCAAATCTACAACCTCAACGCGTTGGGATGCGATGCGTTGTGAGCTAAAAAATTACAATATTTCTGTGATGTAGTGGAGTACAAAGTATACAAAAAAATGTAATACTCAAGCAAAGTATTAGTACCTCACAATTACTTCACAAGTACTTGAGTAAATGTACTTAGTTACTTTCCACCACTGCTGCTGTGTGGATGAGAGGAGGAGGAGGAGGTATACGGCAGGCAGGGCAGGCGGAGAGATAGGAAGAGAGGGAGGTTACAGGGGGTGGGGGTGGTGTGGGGTAGAAGAGGCTGTTTGGAGCCTGTCTGGGGAGTGTGCTGTTGCCTGTGCTGACCTGGTCATCCATCAGACAGGGTCCATCCATCCACCCCCCCCTCCCCCCGACCCCACCCAGGGCCCCCCATCAGTGCACTTCTCTGCTGCTAGGCCCCGGGATCTCTCACATTAATTTCTCATCTGTGGCTTCACCCTAATGAGCTCCGCCTGCTCGCCCACCTCTGAGACCCCACTGATTACCAGACGGGGGAGGAGGAGGGGGGGAGGACCATTTGTCAATGGCAAGAGGTGGCATTTACGCTGCTGACCTTGCTGCTGCCGAGGAGAGGGGAAACACACACACACAAAAAAAAGGAAAAGCTCCTCCAGAGCACCGACTGCAACTGTTTGCCTTCACTGCTGTTTTTATAGCATGCTACCTCGTCTGTGGAGGATTTCTATTCATGAACATGATCGAAGGAAGGAAGGCTGTGGAGGTATTATTGCCTTAAGTGTCTGTCCTTCTGCCAGAAGTTAATCTTTAGCAATTCTCTGATTCGTGGGTGAAACTTGCTTAATCCATTTAATCCGGGAACACATCTGTGTGTAACCACTTTAACCATTATTTTATTACTCGGTGCCACGCTATGAGCTTGTATATCTGCTATTTTTGAATAGCCAAAGAAATCTTAAGGACAGAGATGCGTTCCCGGATTGAATGGGTTAAAAGAGTAGTTCACTCAATTCAATTTCACACCCCATGAAGCCTTGAATTCATGGAGTCAATAATTTGATGACCGACAGAGTCTCCGGTATAGGAGACTTGCTGAGTCTCCTACCAGAGACAGACATCTTTCCGCCGATCATCAAATTATTGGCTGAGGAATGCAACGAAAACAAAAACATCTCCATGAATTCAAGGCTTCATGGGGTGTGTATGTACTTGATAGAAAACAAGAATTATTTTGGGTGAACTACTCCTTTAAGGGGGACAAACATCAAACCACATCAATAGTTCTTATACATGTTGTTCTTACATCCACAACAAGTCAGTTCATGGCTTCTTGCTGAAATGGGAATGAAAGACAGTCTGTCTTTCCTTCTTTTCTTTCTGTGCCTTTGTGTGTTGTGTTGCGGTGTGTGTGTGTGTGTGTGTGTGTGTGTGTGTGTGTGTGTGTGTGTGTGTGTGTGTGTGTGTGTGTGTGTGTGCGTGTGTGCGCGCGCGTGCGTGCGTGCGTGCGTGCGTGCGTGCGTGCGTGCGTGCGTGCGTGCGTGCGTGTGCGTGCGTGCGTGCGTGTGCGTGCGTGTTGTGCAGCAGTGGAGGTGAGCAAAGTGGAGTGGGCGGACACGGTACTGCTGTGGTGAACCGCGTGCGTGCGTGCGTGCGTGCGTGCGTGCGTGCGTGCGTGCGTGTGTGTGTGAACTCCTCAGAAGGGAGCGGGGATTTGCTGGCTGCGGGATGGAGGGGAGCAGTGTAGGTCTGTGACACGGGGCTAACCTTGGCCAGGGCTACTGGGACTCTGGGGGTATCCATCACTATGGCAGCCCCGAGACCCAGACTGGGGGGGAGACAGGAGTTGCCAGAGGGAGGGGGGGGGGGGCGCTAGTAAAAATTTAATGCACTCCGCAGAGCGGTCATGTCATACTTGGTTATGGAAAATAATCCCAGATGCCTGCAGTGCTAAAATGGAGCTGTAATGTGCTCGCCTCCTAACCCGGCCTGACAGCCGTGATGTACGACTACCATTACCGGAAAATATCACTTCAACTAACCCATGATCCGGCTCCGCTAAGGGTCATATTATCCATGAGGAACAAATTACATTCCCCCCAAAGTAAATACAAATTTCCTACACCGGCCCGGGTACAAAGCACAGAGGGGGGGTGTGGTTCGTATGTTACCTATGACAACGGGCTGGGGGTGGAGTGACAGGGATGATAAAGTACATGACAAATCACTGGCTGACAGGGTACTCTGGTGCAATCAGCCTCAGCCTCGGCCTAGCGAGCACCCACTCACGCCTGTAAACACCACTCTCTTCCTTTGGAGGGGGCAAAACACATAATCTTTTAACGCTGACAAGTTGCTCTCGCCTTTTTATTACTCATCCTTCCCACTGCGGCGGAAAAGGAGGAGGAGGTTGTGGTGGTGGTGGGGGGGGGGGGGGGGGTTGTGTGCGTGTGGGTGGGGGTGGATATAAAATGGTTTTATGTACAGTGCTGCCAAGTGATTGAGAAACACGGCTGCTCCTTCTTCTTCTTGCTGTAATTGCCTGAGGGCAAACACAGCGAAACAATAAAGGAAGAGAAACAGCAAATATATTACCGGTTCAGATCTTTATTTTATGTCAAGGACAAACAGGTTCTCTTGGCTGCTCTAAAGCACCCACTTAGATCCCTCGTCTCCAATAAGAGCCCAGCGCAGCAAATTACAAGCACTTCCTTTGCAGAGCCATTAATAAAAAAAACACAAAGCATTTTCAAAATGGCATTTACAGCTTGTGGCCGCTGATAGAGAGAGAATAAATAACACTTAGGGAAGGTGTGGGCTACATAAAAAAGGCTCAGGGGCAAGGGGAGAAGGCAAGAGAAATAAACGAGTTGTGGAATGATAAAACTCCTTTACAACTTAGCAAGGAGCCATTGTCTTCACAAATGGCCTAAGTAGTCCTATCGGTGAGCAGTAAAATCTTGACAGAGCACTTGAGTGCCAGCCGATATTCTTATAAAAAGATTTGACTAGTGGCTTCAAGGTGCCACTTACTGGGGAAAATCACTTAAGCATTAGCAAGCCTGCACAGAAAGGCTGGGTTACAAAAGACTGCACACACAATGACGAGACACAGAACGGAAGTATTAACTTATCCATTCAAAATGCTCTAATCTAAAAGATTACTTTCATGGCATTGATATTTTAATGCAAACATTTTGAGAGAAAGATAAGCCATAGAGGCTTGGCATAATGAAGGTTACAAAACAAAGAAAAAGAGCACTGTACTGTATGCACAATCTCATTTTTCTCCCGGGACTAAAAAGTGTTTTTTTTTTTACGAATAGTTGAAAGACATTACTGGCCCATACATAAACATGTGCACGCTGGCGCAAAAAAAAAACCTGCAGCCATTTCACATTCACTTTACCCTCATCATCCCCTTTAACCCATTACGACCGGGGTTAGATGTCTTTGGATATTCAAAAATAGCAGATATACAAGCTCATACTGTAGCTTGTGGTGCCGCACTATGAACTTAATTTTTTTTGAAAAGTCGTGATTTTTTTGCAAATCTTTGAATATATATATTTTTAAAGCGAACATTTGTAACTCAAATCTTTGCTTCAGGGGATTCAACAATTCTAAATCCTAACAGTTAAAAAAAACTAAAAAACGTATGTTGCTATAATATCAGTGGTTCTCAAACTTTTTTCATATGAAGGACCCCCAAAATTATGTATTTGTCTGCGGACCCCCCCCCCCCCCCCCCCGGCCCCAGCTCGAAATATGCTGTTCCAGGGCCCCCCCCCAGAAGCAAAGATTTTAGTTAAAAATGTATATATATTCAAAGATTTGCGCACATTTTCACGATTTCACGAGAAAAAAAAATAGCAGATCTACAAGCTTGTATATCTGCTATTTTTTCAATAGCCAAAGAAATCAAAAAATGACACAGGTGCGTTCCCGGTCCTAACGAGTTAAACGGTCTCAGATGTTGGAGAACCTGTTGGCGTTAACTACAGCGTGAAACAGGGGAATGTTATTGGGGCTTTGGCGGACACACATCAAAGGCACTGTAGGCTATGGAACCCTCTCTCTCCTGTGAGCTTCCCTGCCAGTAATACAGCGGCATCGTAATTGGACTCAAGCTGCTCCGAATGAACAGGCCGGTCCTACCTGCTAGACCCAATAAAAAGAACCACCTGATCCTCATCTGGATCCTCCATGAGAGGGAAAGGGAGGGGAGAGTACAGTGCAAAGAACATCATTTGCTGACTGTCTGCCTTTCACGAGTGGAACCGGGGCCAAACTACTTGACGGCTAGCGAACAGAACTGGACCTCATCATGTCCAGCAAAACCTTTGAGAGGACATTTCTGGCTCCTTGGCTGTTTTGTTTTTTTTCTCGCTTCCATTGTGATGCCATTCATCTATCACATGGTACCTGGGTTTCATATCCAAGAAGCCCCTTGGTGCAGGATTACAAAATAGGCGAGCTGACGTGCAGGATAATGAAAATGGATTAGATCTAGGGCTGGGCAATTATCCGAAAATATATCGAAAGTTATTATATTTACAACCAATAACCGACTTATAATTGAATAATCGAGAAGCATGTTTTTTTTTGACACATATGTATTATTTTAACTCAATGAATTGACACGATTTTTTTTTTACCAGGTTACAAAACCTGGTCTACATCTACACTCGCTAGTCGTGACTTTTGCGGCACTTTTTCCTCATTGGCTGGTCCTTTAGCAAATGAGGGCTCAATGTCCTCTCAGAATTATGGGATCTAAAGACGACCCACAATACTGTGTTCGGCCACTGTATGTAACTCAATGGTAAGTGGCGCTGTTGCTCAATGTTCTCTCAGAATATGGGATCTAAAAACGTTGCCATGTTTAATGAGAGAAATTAAGCAACCATATGGGATCTAAAAACGTTGCCATGTTTAGTGAGAGAAATAAGCAACCTGGTATAATATGACTGCGTCACGTGCTTGTTTATACTTTGTTGTACAATCGAGGCAAACGTTTGAAATAAAAGTGATCGTTCATGCAGCCCTAGATTAGACCATTAAAATAGTGAACACAAAGCTGTAGCACTGTGAAGAATAGCACCTATAAGAACCAGGTATGTGAATACCAGTGCCAGCTGAATCAGTCCTCTTTTGGTCCCCCAAGTCCGGCCCCAAGAAGGCCATGCACACATGTGCACACAGACCACACACAGATTATTAAAACAATTCATTTGTCAACCAATACCTTACTATGTTAATAGGAGATATCACCTTGTCACTAGTATGCATGTATGAGCTGTTATGTGATAGCGCTGCTTGTTTCCATCAGAGAGAGACGAGCAGTATAGGAAAGCATCTCGACGATGAAGCCCGGGCAGAGATACTAATGACAGCAGAGATAGAGCTAATAATACTAACACGATAAGGTGTCTGCAGCGGGTCAGCCTCCTCCCTGTCACCCGGCACACCATTAACATGTCATGATAGAGACGCCCCATCCTACAGGTCACTGTGTAATGAACGGACCACTCTGACAGCATTGTGTGTTTTGCACAAGATATACACGTGCGCGCACACACTCTCACACACGCATGCGGCGAGATGCGAACGGGCTGCTGTCTCTTATCAGGAGCCCAGCAGCTCCTAGTCGAAAGCGGCAAAGGGCTTTTCTACAACCAGGCAGAACGTGATTTCTCCCGGGAACACTTTTTCCATTTCCTTGCTTTTGAAGGGAAACTAAATAAGCCTACGTTTGTCCGCGTCTGAATCCATTTGACCCGTTAAAACGCCTCTGCTCTCTGCGCCGCGGCGTTGTGTTAAAGTAGAACGCATCATCCAGCAGAATGCAAATGGCGTTTGGTGGCGGGGCACAGCAGCGCCTGGCAGGGACTGATAGTGGCAGAGGTGACTGGAACCGAGGGCGGGGTGGGTGTGTGTGTGTGTGTGTGTGTGTGTGTGTGGGTGGGGGGTAGTAACAGTTGTTAAGTGGGAGCTCCAATTACTCCCTAACACAGAGGAAAAACGTGGGAGCCAGCCCCTGTCATAAGGGTCCCCTATTTACTAATTCACTCCTCTGTTACTTTAACACACAATTAATCAGTGACAGGAAGGTGTAGTCAGTGCTGTTCATCAGCAGCGTAACGTGAGCCGCGGCGAATTAATACAGTCGCTGGGGGGATTACGGCTTACCGTGCTCTCTCTTCTCCCTCTCTCCCTGAAACAAAAGGAATTGCCACCGAGACAGGAGCAATTTAAATCGACAACGCTGAGTAATGACTCAATTTGCTGCACAGTCTAAACACCACAAGCAAATGGCATTACTAAATCATTAGGCTGGATCTTGGATCTCTAGTTAGAAGTCGTTGGGTATAATGGCTGCTCCCAGATTGTGAGCGCCTAAAAAAGACAACACGTAGACTTAAAAATACAGTAGGACAAAGGAATAGTGCATTGCATAAACATCGAGTCAAACAAGACATGAAGTCATGTATAACAGCTTGCTTTCTTTTTTCTCTCTCTCTCTCTCTCTGTGTGTGTGCGTGCGTGTGCGTGTGTGTGCTTGCCGTGTATGCGCGACTTGTTTTCATAGACCTGATTCCTGATTTGTCTTGCAGAATCTGGCAACACAGCTAGTGGCTCCCCATTGGCTTAGACCTGTTGCTTATTTCTCTCGCAGAATCTGGCAATACTGCTAGGCCAGAACCACTATGCAGCTCGTATGCAGAGGTGTAAAGTAACTAAGTACATTTACTCAAGTACTTTACTTAAATTTTGTCCTATATATTACTCTGTGTCACGGCGATTTGAATCGACGGCAGGCGTGTATAGTAGGCATAGAGGCGAGAGGCGTGTCTAGTACCATAGCTTGGGGGGACGAGACCGCCCGTTCAGAGTATGGGTAAGTATGACCATTGGCTTAAAGTCCAGCCAATGATTGAAAACGTCGCGAATATGTCGAACACATGGATGACTAGTAGGTCAGTCTCTTCTTAGACCAGCTTGCAAGCTGATAAAAATATACTTGATTGAGGTCTGGATTGGATTATTAGCAGAATAACTTACCAAATATATGATTAGTATTATATTCTGACTTGCTTCCAATGTAGATCAACTTTTATTGTATGTATTATCACTTGTTTGAAGAAAAATTACATTATTTACTTGAATGTTCCTTAAATTACTTGAAGCTTTTTCCCGTGTCAATAGGTTCAGAGGCATCTACTATATGATTTTGTGGCTGGTACATTATATGCTGAACAGTACATATCCAAATGCACAGTGTACATATTAAATGGTAGGTTGGTATGCCTGGCAGGAATTCAGACGAAGGGTTTTTACATTTATGTTTTATATAAAGATTTTTTTTAAGAACAGCAGTGAAAGCAAATACTCCCTCCCAGCCCTTAAAGCCACAGAATACGCAATTAAATGGAATCTCAACCCTGGAAATCCATAACAGTTTGATTTAGACTTCGCCCATCATTAATTCATCTATAATTAAATGTGCAGAGCTAATTAAGGCTTTCTCATAGTTATCAGGGTGTTTAAGTCTAATTATATTCACTAAGTCTAATATTTGATTCTTATCGAGCGCGCTGATAAAAAATATATCATATGGATATGATCCACATTTTGTGGCGCCTCCTCCAGTGCAAGATACAGTAAGTAGTAGGAATTCAAATGAAATGAAGTTTTTACCTTGTCTTCTTGGTCACTCTCACTGTCACACTGCAAGAGAGAAGGAAGATTCATAGTTATTCATAGTTATAGTACAGTACAGGAAGGAGGGTGATGATTTCTATTTTAGTTGAAAACTGCAAGGACTAGGAGTGGTATGCCATCTATAAGTGAAGCATACTGTACATTCCACACTGTATCCTTACGGAAAAGTCCACCCTATACCCTAATTAATATTGCATCAAGTCCTAAAAGTACAACCAACATTCTGAAGCTTCATCCCTTTTAGTGGAAAAATCATACCAAGAACTTTAAAATGTATTTTAACTTTTACTCCAACTTTAACTTTTAAAAGAAGCTAAAAATCATTTTGGAGATGCCCCAGTGCATAACGATGAGTGACAGCTGAGCAAGCAGAGGAAGGGAGATGCGGTGTCAACAAACTTTCCCTGTTGTAACCGTAGGTTACAAGTCAATTCACAAGTCACATATACAGCAGTCACATAATCGTTAGCAGTGGTAATATTATCACACCATTCAACTTGTCAAAAGGCCAATGTTGACCTTATGCTGGAAAGTTTTTAGGCCGTCCAAACTGCTATAGGTAAAAGTTAAAGTGGAGATGTGTGTTGTCAGCGCGAGACTAACGTTAGCCAATGCATTGTTTCTTTGTGGAAGTTACTCTGCTAGCTCGTACAAGACGCACTGCTGCACCTGCTTATACAGTAGGTAAGAGAATGTTAGCACGCACATCATTATTAGGCCTAGCATCCATATTCTGGGAGGGAACATTCGCCAAAAATAGGCAATCTACAAGCTCACAACGTGTCGCGGTGCATTTTACTGACGGAGCCTGGTCTCGACTTGGTTAGCAAGAAAGACAGAATTAAAACTAAATTGTAATTTGTTCTGAAAGTATAGCTCAGCACTCCTGAAAACTATTTGAGGGGATGTCTGGAAAAGATATGAAATGTTGACATTTCTTTTTCTTTATTTTTTGGCAACCCAAATTGGCAACCCAAATGAAGCATAGTCGGTGCAAACTTATGCAAACAAGATTGTTATTCAAATTTTATGCCTTGATGTGAATTTCTTAGAATTTCCATTCCATTATGACAGAACCCAAACAATAGAGCCTTATAAATCCCAATTAAATGCACAAAAATGTGCTTCACAGTCAAGTAGGATAAGGATATAAGGATAAGGATGAATACCCTTATAGCATTTAGTGACTTGTGTGTATGTGTTTACACATAATACAGCATGCACTATACTGGGTTAGGGTTAATGTACAGTATATAACTGTGGATCTTCAGATTTGATTAGAATGCGGTTCATACTGTATGCAAGTCATGATCTAATTCCTTTTGAAATGACAAGCCTTATCAGCTCGTTAAAGGTGAGATGAACGCAGATCAGTGTGCCTTCATATTCAGTGCCTCAGTGTTATTATCTGATGCAAACATTGGATAAAAGCAAACAGGAGAACAAATCGCACCATAAGCAGTCCCCTCCCCCCACCCAGCCCCCAACTCCATTAATATTTTAAATCGTAACAATTCATGGACTAGAATCTCAAAACCCCAACTGCCACTCGAATTATGTTTCCATCATGCGTTGTGTTCCCAATTTCCTTACTTAATGGTTGATACTCTGGATGGAGACATGGTAAAAAAAAGAATACAAAATAGCAAAGGAACTCTTTGATGGAGGGGGGAAAAAAGTGGTTGGATTTCATTTTTCCCCTCCAATTTCAATTTCAAGGTCCACTTAATTCTTTATCAACTAATTAGTGTGATGCTGGGTGACCGGCAGCCCTCGAAGTCGTGCATATGGCTGAGGCACCGAGAAGCATTGGAGTCGGAAATGAAGAAGGCATTGGGGGGTAATATGGGTAGGGGGGCTGGTGTGGGGGTCTGTGCATGTGTGTGTGTACATGTGTGTGTGTGTCGGGGGGAGGGGGGGATGGGTCATGTGCAGGATGGGGTGTCGATTAAAGTAGGGAGGGGGGGCTGAGTTCTCTGCCAGTGTGAAGTGATTGACAGCCCCAGGGAGCCGGGCCACAGAAGGCCCCTGTCTTATTCCCCCCCCCCCCCCCTCCTCACTCTCTCTCTCTCTCGTTTGATTTTTTTTGCTGATCCGGTGGCCCTGCAGAGCTCAAAATGTAGCCGGGCCGGCCGGGCCTCATGGCTCATGCTCTATTCCTTGGGCTGCCCGGTAAAGAGGGCCCCTGTGAGCTCAGCAGGAGCACGGCATCCAATTTACAGGCCTGTCCCACACAGCCCCAGGGGCCGCCGGCAGGCACACTGCCATGATGGTCAGCTCCAGCAGCTCATAAATTATGCAGAGGCAATAAATGCACTGGGCAAACACTCCCTCAGACGCTCTCCCCAGCTCTGTATATTTCCCCTCTCTCTCTCTCTTCTCCCCTGCCTGCCTTCATCCCTTATTCCCCCAGATTTTAATACAGTGCACATAAGCCAGCAGCCATATAGAGACTGTCAGCTGTACAGATAAATATGGATAATAGAAGAAATGTGAAGGCTGATTACATGTGGCAGAAGGGTGCATGGTGGAAAAACGCTGCACAATGTCATACATGCATGTACATTCATCGCATCGCGTGTGAATAGATAACACCTGTCGGACCATGTATCACTCTCTCTTGTTCCACGGCCTCCTACGTGGAACAAAATGCTGCAGAGGACACGATCAGATGAGCTGCATTAGCCGTCTCGTCTGCTTCCACGCATTTAGGCCCTTCAGACTGTGACAAGACGAGTAATGTGACCAAGAACTCATTAGCCGCTTCTCTGACTGTGCAAACCACACACAAGAACGCAAGCAGGGAAGGAGTTAAAATAATGGCAGACATTTTCCCCCCACTGTGTTGTGATCCACAAAAAAACACTAGCAGTCGTTCTTTTTCTCTTTTCTCTCTCTCTCTCTCTCTCTTTCTCTGCCTCGTCCCTGGCTGTGCAGCCAATTGCTTTGATTGCCAAGATAGAAGCCGGCTGGAATGACTTGCCCTTGCTTGTGAAGCAAATGGAACATGCTAATGGAACTCATCGTATTACCCGATGCAAAAAGTGCCATAGCTCATTACTTTAAGATAAAAGGATATCACTGTAGACGGCGAGCAGAATTGACTTTCTGCGCCGCGACTTGATGATGATTTAATCAACTGCTCTCTTTCACTTCTCATCCGCACGCCTGTCGCTTTCACAGGTGCCACTAAACGAGGCCCTCACACAGCTAGTGAGGGAGAGAGAAAAAAGAAAGGAATTGCTGTCATTACTTTTTTTCTCCCTCTTCTCTCCCTGAGAATAGAGGTATGCAAATGTACCCAGCGCCACAAAGGATGGGGGGGAGGGAAAAAAAGGAAAACTTAATAAAATGGAAATACTTTTATAACGAGCAAAAAAAATAGAAAAAAGAAAAACAGAGATCAAGCATGACATGCAGGCAAGGGCAGACAATACGAACATCCTTCCACGAGCACAGTCGCCCACGCTTTCGTCACGCCCAGTGTTCCAACGCGGAGGAAACGGAACAAATAATGATCGCGCTGGAAAGATAAAAACAAGTCAGGCATGCAAACAAGTCAGAGCTGTCAGTCAATGATACGTGATCATAGTGCATTAAGGCCCAGCCTCGTGCATAAAACAACCTGAAACAAGGATGTAAAAAACCATGACAAACGTAGTATGTTCTTCCCTTAGTGCCTGTTACTCAGTGGTGTAAAGTAACTAAAGTACATTTACTCAAGTACTGTACTTGAGTACAATTTTGATGGGTCTTTTTACTTTACTGGAGTATTTCCAATTGTCTATACTTTAACTTCTACTCCGCTACATCTCAGAGGCAAATATTGTACTTTTACTCCACTACAATTATTTGAAAACTTTAGTCACTGGTTACTTTGTAGGTATACATTCTATCACATTATAAAACCTACATTAACTACTTTAGCCCTATTTTATACCGAGGCTATTTGAAAATATCTACAAGCTCACAACACGTCGCATCGCGACGCGTTGTGAGCTTGTAGATCTGCTATTTTCAAACATTTTAGTACTTTTACTTTTGGTACTTTAAGCACAATTTGATACCAATACTTTTGTACTTTTACTCAAGTAAATGTTTGATTCTGGACTTTTTACTTGTAACAGTAGTACTTCTACATTGCAGTTTTGATACTTTTACTTCAGTAAAACATTAATTTGAGTACTTTTTCCACCACTGCTGTTACTTATCAACGTGTACCTTAGAAACACAAGCAGAGAGGGACTGCTGGATAATGGTACGCTAGAAAAAGGAGTGTCTGTGAGAGTGTGACACTGCTGCGTATAATTGGTAGCCTTAACCATTAACAGGGCACTGTATGTTATTGTTTCATGAGACACAGGTGACCTCAGAAATTAACTTATTGCTGTACTCACGGGGGACCATTAGCTACTGCTGAGTGAGTATGAATAACCACACAGAAGTATGGGTGTCTGTAATGTCACATTTCCAGACTTCAAAGGCCTTTTCTAATGAAAAGAAATATGTCAGCTGTCTAAAGCAACAATGGAATGAAATAATATTTGAGAGACTGCAACCTAGCTGTTGGAGTCAATCAGCCAGAGGTGCTGTCTTCACATAAACATATAAACAGTATAAACAACATTCACACCATATTTAACATGTTTTTATTATTATTATTTATTATTTATTATTCATTTATTACAAATTCACATCAGATGAAGACCTGGGCCATTTAGATTAGTGAAGGTAGCAGTGGTGGAAAGTAACTTATTATGATATTATGAAACATACATTAACCACTTTAGCTCTATTTCATACCTAGGCTATTTGAAAATAGCTGATCTACAAGCTCACAACGCGTCGCATCGCGACGCGTTGTGAGCTTGTAGATCTGCTATTTTCAAACATTTTAGTATTTTTCACTTTTGGTACTTTAAGTACATTTTGATACCAATACTTTTGTACTTTAACTCAAATACATTTTGATTTCTGGACTTTTACTTGTAACGGAGTATTTCTATATTGCAGTATTGGTACTTTTACTTGAGTAAAGAATTTCAGTACTTTTTCCACCACTGGAAGGTAGCCATCTATAGGCTGAGTCAGTCTAGGTCTTATTTAAAGCAATCATGTACAATAAGGAAACCATTAGTCCTGGGGAGGGTACTGACGAAGTAAAGTGATACTCTACCCAGGCCCACTGCGTATTTACACAGGCCCGGCATTATACTGTACAGCTAGACCCCAGTGTTTAGCTTAAGTAACACAGGAATGTCAAACATTAGCCTCAGCTCTAAGAGCTGTTGATGTTGGCCTGTATCCGGAGCACTTCTGATTGCCCCGTCGCTCTCACCCGGAGCCTCCCTTTTGGCTGAGTGCTCTTACAAATTTCCCTACGCTCGGTCCAAGCGTCGAGGCTTTTGTTTATATTGGTCTGAAAGTAGGAGTAAATTATTCTTGTCCTAAATCCTCTCCAGCTGAGAGCAATATTGGCCCAATAGATGGGGAACATGAGGAGGCCATGGGCTGAATAGTAAACGATGCCGCTATGCCATCGTCTACAGCAGCGCGGGGTTCACCAAAAGAGCTCTTTGCCAAACCTGACCGCAGGAAAATGTTTGTACTAAAGAGTTAACCACATCATACAAAGATGCGTGCGAGACAAGTATGCCATGCTCCCTCTTCCAACCCTAACTCTGAAGTCCTGGAAATCCGCTGGTCTACAAATACAAACAGATGTTAAGTCAATCAAGACAAGGAACCAAAAAAAAAATGGCATACATACATGAACGATTATTCTGGAGGCAAACTAGGGTGGATTTAACCGGCTCATTATAATTTCCAATCACATCTGTAATGTCCGCTTTGATCTAATATTCTCTCGAATGCAAAATTCTTAAAGTCTGAGTGTGCGGTGGATGTGTATAAGGCACCGAAGTCTGACGTAATTTACACATCCTAGGTTTAAATACCTGGTTTGCGGTTTTCGACCCCATTCTGAATCCCCATAGACGTATTTAATATCGCGTCAAATAAGAACTGTGTTCCAACAATAAACAAATGACCCCGGCGGTTTGACTCTTATGGATATGAAGCATCAACTGACGGTGAGAAAACGATAATGTTACTTCCGCCGAATTAGTTAAATTTTCGCCAGAAACAGACTGCATCAAATATGAGTGACTGACTATCATAAACGATACAGAGCCATCTCCCTGACAATATCGCCGAGACAGTTTGTTTATTTTTGGACCACAATTCTTATATGAGACGATTCTAAGATGACCCAATGTTATTCTCCATAGCGAAACTACTTCACGAACCTGGGGATGAAACGAGTGACGTCAGGACTTCTGTACTCTATTGCCACCCCACCCGCGTGAGGGACATTAGCCTCAGGTTATGCTGGTTGCTGTCCATGACCCCGAAATTAATTACAGCTGATACGGGCTTCATTAAAGGGCCCTGTCGCGCATTAAAGGGCCGTGGCTGTTTATCAGCCCGGGCCCAGGTTGTCCTGCAGGATGGCTGAAGGGTTTTAAGGGCCAAGGGAGCGAGAGCCCGGCCAAGCTAGCCAGCTTGCATGTCTGCATGCGGGCAATGCCTGGAAGCTAGTGAGACAGCATGAAAGATGACAGCCATCGCCAGGGTCAGCTCTGACGGTGCCAATTTGATGTGCTGTCGTCAAGGGCTCCTCACCGCCCCCCCCTCCACCCCCCCCCTTCCTCCCCGGATATAGCTGCGTGTCCTGATGGTTTTTCTGATGCAAACGGTCACATGGTAAAAATGTTTTTTCTCTCTCTTCTTCTTCTCTCACCTCCTGCTTGCACGCTCCTCCATCTGCTGCTGGGGCCGGGGTGCCGCCGACCGCCTGCCTGTCACAGCGTGCGTGGAAATTAGCTGGGGAGGAGGTGCTCGCTTGTGCTAATTACATTTTAATCATTGGAAATGTGTTGGCAAATCAAGCCTTGATTGCCATCTTGGAGCCCAGCACTCCCTCTCCGTAGGTCTCAGGGAGAAGAAGGGGGGAAGCCTGCAATGCGGGCTGAGCCCCGGGCCCTGCCGAGCCACGCCGCTCACCAGAACCCCCCCAACCCCCCCCTCCATGTGCCACGACTCCAAATGGGCTGCATGCCGGGGCCTACCGCTGAGCCGGCGCTGTGTTATTCATGGGGAATAGAGGAGAGACCAGGATGGTGGTGAGATGGGGTGGGGGTGGGGGGAATCTGTGCCATATTCGTTGTATCCCACCCACACACACTGCACACAGTCTGCCAGTCTCCCTCCACTGTGAACTGAGGAACAACAAATAGACCCAGGCAGGAGGAGAGACAGAATGATGAGCTCAGGGGTTGCTACACGTACACCCGCCTGGCACATAGAAGAAGAAGTCGACGACGGCGGCAGCATGCAGGCTCCTCCGACGCAACTCACTCACTAATTAGTTTTCTTATAAAATAGGGGAGAAAAAAAACTGACTAAATCTGATCATCAGATAACTGTAACTGTTCCAGAGAGAGAGAGAGAGAGAGAGAGAGAGAGAGAGAGAGAGAGAGAGAGAGAGAGAGAGAGAGAGAGAGAGAGAGAGAGAGAGAGAGAGAGAGAGAGAGAGAGAGAGACACACACACACACACACACACACACACACACACACACACACACACAAAGACAGAAACAGAGAGAGAGAAAGAGAGAAAGAAAGAGTGAGACAGAGAGAGAGAGAGAGAGAGAGAGAGAGAGAGAGAGAAAGAGAGGGAGAGAGACACACACACACACACACCACACACACACACACACACACACACACACACACACACACACACACACACACACACACACACACACACACACACACACACACACACACACACACACACAGAGAGAGAGAGAAAGAGAGAAAGAAAGAGAGACAGACAGAGAGACAGACAGACAGAGAGAGAGAGAACGAAAAGAGAAAAAGGAAGAGAACGAGAGAGAGAACACTGGAAGCAAAAGGAGGTACAGAGTTTCTCCTCATCTGTTGCTGGTGGTGTTGACTGCGGGTCATCCATCTCTCTGATGGGAAGTGGCGACACGGTCCGCTTGGATGAGCAGAGGCAGAAACACTAACACACGACTGGTGAAGCTCAATCACCCACTTCCTGCATTGGGCCTGTCCCGCACCACACGCTGAATTATTGTATCAAAGGTGATTTGTGGCACATTCATTTCCTCCTGTTATGGGCAGGGTTAAGTACTCGCTCTGCAGGCTGACTCAACAGTTAAGGCTCATACAGCAAGCCAGCATGAAGACGCCGTACATACGTACACTTGACTGGGGTTCATGCTGAGGAGTGAGCCTCATGCAAAGTCTGAGGTTTTACTTGACCTCAGAAAAAGAAAGAAAGAAAGAAACCATCTTGGTTTCAGGGAGAGAAAAACAACTCCATAGAATACAGCTTTGTCAGAAAACACCTACAAATTCAAAGCGGTTGTTGGAAGGAAATCCAACATGACACGTGTGGACTTGGATAGATCATTGAAATAAGCCCTGGGTCTGCGGTGATGACATAGGACTTCTAATTTCCACAGCATCTGCATCATGTCGAGCTGTCATATAAATGTATGGTACAGTATGGAGGGGGGGGGGGGGTTAACCCTTTTAGACCGGGAAAGAATCTGTGTCACTTTTATATTTCTTTGGCTATTCAAAAATCACGAAAATATGTGTAAATATGTGCGAATATATTTATATTTTTTTAAGCAAACATTTTGTAACTCAAATCTTTGCTTCTGGGGGATTCTACTAATGTCTTCTAAATCCTAACAGTTTTCTGAAACACTTTGTTGCTGCTATAATATCAGTGGTTCTCACTTTTTCCATGTCAAGGAGCCCCAAAATGATATGTCTTTGGCTGCGGACCCCCATCTCAAAATATTTTGTTAAGGGACCCCCAGAAGCTTTGATTTGAGTAAAATAAACGTGTGCTTTAAAAAATATATACATTCAAAGATTTGCGCAAAGTTTCAAGATATATAAAAAAATAGCAGATCTACAAGCTTGCATGAGCTTGTTGTATATCTGCTATTTTTGAGTAGCCAAAGTATAAAATAATGGTTAAAGTGGTTAAAATCTAAAATGACACAGATCCCGTCCCCGGTCTTAATGGGTTAAACAAAAAAATCAAAGGTGGAAAGTGGGAGCGTTTGAGACAGACAGTCCACATAGTGACATAAGGCAAGCGTCTCTTCCAACAGCCAAGTGTGTCCGCATCAGGGAGAACCAGACTGCCGTCTGGACCAATATAACCAGTCCTGATCCACAGGACCAGCGCCAGACAACTGCAGCAACAGGCCAACATCTGAAGGCAATTTCCCTTTAAATGTAAAACTTTATCCAGACGACATTCAATTTGACCGCAAAAAAAAAACAGTTTCAGTCAGTGGGATAGAGAAGCAGCTTGAGGAGTGAGGGAGAGAGGGAGGGAGGGTGTGGAGGGGGGCGTACGAGGGGGGGGGCAGAAAAACCAAGCCTTCTATAAAATAATAAGAGCTTTATGACCTCTGGTTTCAATACCCTGGAGTGCATTCTTTTCATGTTTTATTTGACTGGACTTGGCCCAGACTTATTGAAAGAATATTTGAGGGGGGGGGGGGGGCTTTCTGCATCTGGCTCCCTTTTTTATTATGATTTCCATATTGTTAAATCTCTAATGGTTTACATTAGAAACGACACCAATGATATTGAATTAGAGAGCTGGCTCAGCAGTGTCAGCAAAGGAGCTCCATTGAGGTGAGGGGCTCCAAAGTGAAAAAGAATACTCTTCTGAAATGCAGATGAGTTGTGTACACGCATGCATGCACGCACGTTTGGTTACAGCGATATGGACAAAATCAAATATCACAAAATGTAAAAAAATGTCAACGATTTTTCAAAAATAGTTACAATTAGCAAACTACAATCTCACAACCAAGGGGCCAGCTTGAGATTTTTACATTGACTCCAATACGGAAGAGACAGTTCATATGAATGGCCTGTACTTTCGCTGTTTTACACCTGCTGGTGTCAGAAAGAATTTATTTTAACGCAAGCGGATGGGTTTTTGACTAGATTTTCTTACCTTAAAAAATGTTGTCATAAATACTATATGCTTCCAGTCGCTAGTTTAAAGGAGCTACACCATGAATTTAAAAAATAATAATAATATTTGATATCATATTGTTTATGTCCCTCAAACGTTTTTCAAAAGGTTTGAGCCTAAATCAGGCCTCAGATATACTCATTCCAACTAACTTCTCTCTGGCAGTTTGTATGCATGTTATGTCCTGGTTCTGTGTGGAAAAAGTAAAAAAAAAAAATTAGAAAAAATTTAAAGAAAATTAAAAATGTTTTTTTTTTTTTGATTTTTTTTTTGTGGTTAGGGTTAGAACTGAAAAACGGGAGGAATTGTTCCCAGACGTGACGTAGGGTGGGGGAACAAATCTGACGGACTGTTTTCAGACCAATTTACATAAAAACCACAGATAGCCTATGAAAGCCTGCATGCTCGAAGTCGGGTATTTGTTGGAACAGAAGAGAGGTGGGGGAGACCAAAAACACACAAAAATGAAAAAAAAGTTAAAATTCATGGTGTAGACCCTTTAACGTCTCCTTTCAATCATCATGATATGCTTTTTGGTAAACTATAGTCCCATTTATTTTAAAATTGACGATAAAGTAGGTTATGCTCTAGGAGGGGCGGGATGATTCAATTGACAAGCTACACAACCAATAGCATTCATTCCCCGCCCCCGCTTTTGATTGACAAGCTACCCAACCAATAATGGTCTGGTGGCATTCTGCAGGATATGACGCGATATGACGCGATATTGAAAGATGGCGGATTGCACACAGCTGAACAATCGGTTTCATTTACGGTCTGTAGAGTCTAGGGTGTAACGCTGTCCATTCATTTTATACGGTCTATGCTCACAACCCATCACAAGAGCTTGTCAATCAGCTATTTCTTGCTATTTTCGAAGGTTTTTGGCGATTTCTGAAAGCATAAAATACGGCTTAAATGATTAAAACCAGGAAAAGACAACGCTTATGCCATTATCACGATATAACAATATCCAAACTCCCAGACGATATCTAGTCTCATATCACAATGTTATTCGATAGGATTGTCCAGCATATGCACACACACTCTTTGGATTCCTGGGAACAGACTGTGTTCCGTACATATATCTTCCTTCATGTGTGAGTGGTTAGGAGGAAGCTTGCAAGTGACTCATCATTTAAGCTGCTCTCTGTGAGAGACGTGAAGCAGTGTGTGGAACGGACAGATGGAGCTGCAGGGCACAGATTTCCACTGATCAAAAAAGGGGGCCAGGCACTCCTTCTCAAACGTATACAGTATATATACCCCCCCACCCCACCCACACAAACGCACGCACATGCACAGTGGTGTAAAGTAACTAAGTACATTTGCGCAAGTACTGTACTTACAGTAAGTCAAATTTTGAGGTACTTTCACTTTACTGGAGTATTTCCAATTTTCAATACTTTTACTTCTACTCCACTACATCGCAGGGTCATATATTGTACTTTTACTCCACTACAATTATTTGAAAACTTTAGTTACTAGTTACTTTGCAGATATACATTATTACATTATAAAACATACATTAACCACTTTAGCCCTATCTTCTACATAGGCTATTTGAAAATAGACGATCTACAATCTCACAACGCGTTGCGATGCGTTGTGAACTTGTAGATCTGCCATTTAATTTTTTTTTTGTACTTTTACTTTTGGTACTTTAAGTACATTTGAATACCAATACTTTTGTACTTTTACTCAAGTAATTTTTTAATTCCGGACTTTTACTTGTAACAGAGTACTTCTACATTGCAGTATTGATACTTTTACTTAAGTAAAACATTATTTCGAGTACTTTTTCCACCACTGCACACGCACACACACACACACACACACACACCTCTCACAGAACAGCCTGAGACTGTAGCTGGAAGAGGAAGGGCTGGTGTTCTTTTCTCTTCTTTCTTACAAATCCATTTGTTGTACAAGAAAAAGAGAAAGACTGGTTCGATATCGGAGTCAAGAGGTGAGGGACTCTCAACATGGTTCTCTCAGCTATAGGCACGGCTCCAGGGCAGCTGGAGGTGGAAAGCACAAAGCAGGTACTGGTGAACTGTTGTGGAAATAACCAAAGAAAACACCCACAAAATGCGTGCAATCTCTCACCTCGGTCCTAGAAACACTTTCCACAGGACAAAGGGTTCAGTCAAAGCAGATGCTGAATGAATCAAAGATTAATGGAAGGATTTTGAGCTAATTAAAGTACATCAAAATGCATTGTTTGCACCATTATGGCGACTCCCCAGAGACGGGTCCACTTGGTGTGCATTTTAATTACGGAACACAAAAGGCATTAAGCGTTGATGCCTGGCATCTTCATTAACGCAATCACCCCATAAACACAAACAGTAATGAATTTTCCTTACATGCAGTATTGTAAAGAATAATACTGTCAAGAAGACCGATTGGGTTTTTCAATATGCTGTAATTTGTGAAGACTGGTGTGACAAAGAGAAACTCACAGCGTGGAAACAGAAATAATTTCAAGCCTATGGAAAAGCACTTACCCAAGCCCGTAGCCTATTAAAACCAGTGAAATGTGCCAATATTTTTCTACGCACAATGGACAAAAAGTGTCAATTTCCTCCCTATGTATAAATTTAGCTCAGACTCCCACCTCTAGTATGATTATATATCATGCATGGATGCAAATGCTGGGATGCATGCTTTGACAATGGGCTCCAAACCCTGTGTTGAGGAGTGTATGCTCAGCCCTCTCTCCCTGCACGTTGACTCATAGCAGAGGGAAAGGAGAGAGGGGAAAAAAAATCCGGATTAGGTCCTGTGCCTCTAATCACTTAACTCCTCACACCTGATGGCACACTATTAACTTTCACTGTCTCCGGTGACCCCGTGGGTCGTTGCCCATCACATCAAGTTTTTATTAGGGAATTTTCCTCATCATTAGCCATGGCCTGGAAACGAGCCATTAATATTCATACTGGCAAACCAAAATGAGGTCCCGCCGATTTTCCATCATCCGGGCTGTGAGCTGTGCAGCTGCTGCCGCTAACAATGCCCCAACGCTGCACACATTTCACCGAGTATCATTACAGGGCTCCATAAAGCTCTTTTCTCCGGTGCCTGCCCCCGATGGGGAGGAGGAGGAGGACCGCGAGTGGAAGTGGTAGAAGGAGGAGGAGGAGGAGGAGGCTGTGAGGCTCGCAGCCAAGCTGACACCAGACCGAGAGGCGAAACGACCTCGCTCTGCCAACAATCTGCCTGGAAGTCTCATCCATAAAGACCGCCACAGTCGACGCTAACAACCCCTGCAGTCTCCTGCCAAGGACACACAGATGAGATGCAGAGTTCCGTCAGTGCTCTCCCACATTTTGGAGTACACACTGTTTATCAGTCTGAGATGCCAGTCAGAAACACTGCATCCCCCCCCCCCCCCTTCATCAGGCTTTTCGTCAGGCTTTGAGGGCTTATAGAAATAATATTCAAAGACATGAAGAAACATGTTATTGTATGCAAATGTCGTCCATTCAAACACTACGTGGCGAACAAAACATCTACGCAATATGTATCCGTGACCAAGTCTAATGGGATTTTCACAATATTGTATTCTATGCTATGTATATTATACATAGCAAAATCCTCAGTGTTAATTGAACTCCCATGGCTGGTGAGGGGAGTGTAGCGCCCAGGATCACTTAGAAAATTGGCACCGGGTGAAAAATAAGGGTTATTATTATTTATTTTTTAAGTGTTTAAGTGTCCACTTTAATTGAGAGTAAATATCAACACCCTCAGAGTAGGATTTTATTGGACAGGTGTGTACGTGAGTAAACACCTCTAGTGTTTTTACAAGATGGCGTCCCACATAGATGTGGACGGTACGTTATCATTGGTACGGTTTCCTTTCCGCCGCCGAACGGAGGGCCATCTCGGGGTCTCTGCTGCCAACGAGAGCAGGTGTTCAGGCTTCCATGCAGTGTGAACAAGGGTGCGATAAGGTGCTTCTGAGCAACAATGTCCCAGGCAACTCATCACGATAAGACCCCCCCCTCCCCCTCTCCCTCTCTCTCTCTCTCTGTTATCCACTCACCAGAAGTGAGACTACTGTTGGCCTCGATACAGAGGAAGGACTCTCCTGCGCCACGGCAATGACAGCAATTAACGGACGGCTCCCTGGCAGACCTAGATAAACGTTAGTGAAGAACGCCAGGGCACAGGAAACCTACACTGTCATCTGCGGCCTGTGTGGCACAAGAGCAGAGGCAATGGCTAACACGTACCGTAGAAGTAGGAAATCAAACCTTTTACTAGTCCCCACTGTAAAAAAAGGTTAAAAGTTGTAAATCCTAAATCATTTGATGATATTGTCGCGGGCAGTTCCTTTATTGGGTACGTTATTCTATTTAGTGTGTGATGTGTGGCGTCGGTCTGCACGAGACAGGAGTATCAGCAAAATGCTCACTGACATCAACAGGATTGTTTTTTTCTTCATTCCACTGATTTAAACAACTGTATATTAGAGAATCCAGTGAAACGCAGACGCGAGATGACACAGAGAATACACACGCGGCCCCTTTCAGCATTGGCGTCGATCTGATAATTAGACGCACAGTGACAAAAACACTTTGTTGTTCTCCTATTATGATTTTCTGGCTGTCAACAGTCAACATCAGAAGTCTCCCTCATTATACGGAGAAAAAGCCAGTGCTGCAACACTCCTGTCAAAGACTCCTGTCTGCCGCACATGCAAACAAGCCAGGATGAATAAACATTAGTTGTTGTCGAGGGCTAGACTTTGAGCCGCGAGGCTCGCGATGATCTGCTTTGTACCAAATAAAAATATTTAATTTAAGAGACTGATGCCGGGGCAAAATTAAATTAAAAGGAAACCGTGCTAACTGTTAAAACAAATTACTCGCAGCGCGCTAAATTACATTTGCTCCTCCATCAGCGAGATCAAACAAGCCTGGTTTGACTCTCCTGCGCTAATGATTTCCTGCACTCACCTCCCTCTCTCATCCCAGGGGTGTTAATAAACAGTCCGTCTGGCTTTTTGTTTGTTTGTTTGTGTGGTTTATTTATACATTTTCCAAGCTCCACATCTCATCCCCACCCTCCCTCCCTCCCTCCCTCCCTCTGCCTCGCGCCAGTGGCAGGCTGGGTGAATTAGAGGGATTCTAATGTAATCCCAGGGACAGCGGGCTCCTGAAATACGTGCTCAATTAAAGCAGGATGAGCCCAGTGGGAGCGTCCCTGGAGCGGGGGGTGCGCAGTGAGTGACACGGCCCTTTGGTTGGGATTAATTAGCATGCTAAGTGGTAGAGAGCACGGTGGCAGGGCGACACGCCACAGACCGGCCCACACGACATCCACCACCCACAACACCGGCTGACCACACTGGGCTCCCCCCTCTCTCTCACCATCCGTCACACAGCCCATGCACCATCATCCCTGATGAGCACACAGGCAGTGAACACTGAGATGACGATAATATGAGGACAGTGAACTTGAGATGTGACCTAAACAGACCACAGATTATTTTGCTTATCGTGTGTCGCCTGGACAAATTATGCATATGCAATGCTAAAGGAGTATTATACAGAAATATATGGTACAGAGATATCAAACCAAAACACTGAGCACACACAGGGAACCCTTTTTTTGTACTGTGCGACCTACGGTTCAAGGGGATTAGGGTCAAAGCGTGAATCGGCCTGTGATGGTGCGTTCACACAGGCAGATTAAAAGATACAAAGATACAAAAATACACTGCATCTTTGTCGCTTTGTTGCTTTGTATCTGTGTTGCTCAATGCGGTCGCTGGCGTCATCGAACGTGCGGACATCGTAGCTACAGTTGTAGCTTTGTATCTTTGTATCTGGAAGTTGAACCCAGCTCAACTTGAATTTGTAGCTTTGTAATATTTGTCGCTAGAGCTACAGCTACAAACGTCGGATTTTAATCTGCCCGTGTGAACGCACCATTACAGCACCAACATGAGGCCGATTAGATTTTGTTTTTTACAGACGGACAGACAGACTCACAGAAGCAAAAATATAATCCCTAGTCTTTGGCAGTTCTGGTCTGGTGGGGATTAAACAATGTGTGGTGCTACTTCCTTGGCCTATACTGACAAAAGAAATTTGGCGATATTATCCCGAGACAAACACACAAACAAACAAACACAGAGGCAGAGCAACTACGAAAAGAAAATGCAGTTGGATGAACTCGTATTAATACTATTCCAGTCTAGTTTTTGACTGCCCAATGGGTCTTGGCAGCGAAACAACATGTCAAGAGACTGGACTATACAGAGCTATGCTAAAACCTGCCACGAAGGCTGCTGCGAGCTAACAGCTGGAGGTTTGGCTCAATTAGACTTCAAATGAAGGAGAACTGCTGGCGAGCAGAGTTGGCCAAAATATACTCTTAAGTCCAATTAAGAGACGTAGAGATAAGGGTCTTAACTTCTCCTGGTATGTTCAGCTGTTTCAAATCGTTACATGCTTATTCCAAAAGATACAAAAGGGAGGATATCTCAAACTTCAAGTCAAAGAGGACAAAGTGCTCACATTTTCACTTATTTATTTGGCCCACATCACAAAAAAAAAAAAACCTTGTGCGATTCGGCAAGGAGCCTTCCTCAGAGCGTTACCTTACATGTGTGCTAAGACCATGGGTGGCAAGCTTTCTGCTTCTTTTTTCTTTCTTTTTAGTTTTCCTACAACATTGTTTCCAGAACTTAAACTGCCAAACAACAATGTACTGCAGCATTTAGATGCCAAGGCTCGTGTTGTCTTCACATTGACTGTGCCAGCAGGGGGTGGACTCCAGTATCAAAGTCTGTACTCTGTAGTATACCCAATACAATATACTAGCAATCCAGGACAAACCCATTTAGTGCAGTTTAACACAACACATTTACACACATAAGCATCAAATAAATCCATTCCTCAGACAAACTTGAGGATTTTTTCATTTTAGCAGGAAAGATTGTATGTCTCCTTTACATGTCAATACTGGTAAAAAATCGTCTGCATTTCTCTGCCAAGGACTTGCTTAGTTCTTAATAATTTCTATTTCTTATTAATAATTGGTTACTGGTATTCCTGTTTGACTGAGAGCCTAGAACATCTCATCTCGTTTCACTATTACGTAGCTCAGCGAAGCTGGACAGAACAAGGACATAATGGTAAATGTGTCAGAGACAGACATAGAGTCAAACCGACATTTCCCCTTCATGTGGTTTGCAGGTGTGTTATTCTAGGCCACCGACTACTGCTAACCATGTGTGTTGTTAGGGTGTTTCTGAATAAGTGAGTGTGGCCCAATAAAAACTGACCTCCCTTCGGCTCCCCTTAGCTTTCAAGCTAACTCAGCACACAATGTCCTGCATAGTTTATGACAACCCAGAGAGAGAGAGAGAGAGAGAGAGAGAGAGAGAGAGAGAGAGAGAGAGCAAGTACTAGAGTGTTTTGTCAGCCATAATTACTCTCCAATTATATGGTCAAAACATGGTATTAAGGGGCACTTTGTTGTCTGGGCAGCCTGACTTTGATCAAGTTGTGGTGGAATGTGTTTCACATTAGGGGCCCTGCTATGATGTATGTTTCCTGTCACGGCAAGGATAACAGTGGGGGCAACGGAGCAGCCCCCCCACCTGCTGGGAGCAACAGGGTTCCTCCAACCATCCCTCAGGCCACAGATAGAGAGAGAGATGCAGCGCTGGAGTGGACAGTGACTAAGTACATTTACTTGAGTACTGTTACAGTACTTCAGTAATTGAGTATCTGTACTTTACTTGGGCATTTGTATTTTTTGGATACTTGCCTTTGACTCCACTACATTTCAAAGACAAATGTTGTACTTTTGACATTTCTATGAAGGGAACATTTTCCATTATGAATTAACCACTTCAGCCGTGAAAATAGCCAATCTACAAGCTCACAACGCGTCGTGATGCGGCTCGTTGTGAGCTTGTAGATCCGCTGCTTTCACTAGTGTCAAGAGTTTTATACAGAAATCCATTGATACTAAAAAGAAAATGTACTTTTTGATTTGTACTTTTGAATACTGTGAAGCAGTACTTTAACTCAAGTACAAATTTGACAGAGCAACATTCACTTGTAGTTGAGTGACATTTGACCAGGAGTATCTATACTTTGACTCAAGTACTGGGGATGAGTACTTTTTCCATTGGTGGAGGGATATACAGTATGGAACAGAGGCGGAAGAGAACATAAAGAACTTGTGGAGGAGAAGGAAAGGATGGGTGACTACAGTATCTACTAACGGTGCTTCGTAGCTGAAATTGGACTCCCAAGAGGTAAAAGTCAGAGCGATGTGATAAAAAATACATAAAAAAATCCCAAAGAGCCCTACAATGGGGGGTTGAAACCCGCTGCTTAACATAATTCAAAAATCACGAGTTACTTCCTACTAGAACAACACTCGTTCACTCCTTTTTAGTGCACACAGGAGAGGAAAAGGTTGCCTGAGGTATTCTACCATAAGCTGCACACCAACAACCATCTGCTGCAGTCATTCATCTGTTCTCATCAGTTCAGACTATAGACAATGCACTGTATGATCGCCGTTCGTATTGAGTTTGCTAAACTCGCTGTTATCCCTGTGAGCAATGTCACAGTTGAAGCGAGCCCCGCAGTTTGCCCCAGCGGTGTGAGGTTGATAGCCCAGAAATGGCCCATTCATCACGTTAACACATAGCCAAGGTCAGCGACTGTTGCCCTGGAGCATTATTCCAGACATAATATATTAACACCAAAGTGCTCAAGGAAAATTACAGTGACTTTGAATGCACTCGTTTCACCCCCGCCGAATTCTCTCTTGGTTTGGCCGAACTCTGGAAGTAGAGAAACAACCCACTTATCAAAGACGGCCACATGGGGGGGGAAATATAAATAACACAAATAAAAGAATAAAAAACATTTCATTGTGCCTTTCTCTCAGAGAGGGCTGGTAAAGTCTAGACTTCTGCTGGTCTTCTTGCTGCAAAGGCAAAGCGAGAGCCCTTCTCTCCTGGGAGGGATATATCAGTGGTCTCTCCCAGGCATAGCATGGCATGTGCTCTCTCCAGGACCCCCCCCTTAGGTCTCTGCTGCATGCTGGCCTGCACAGTGGACACCACCATCTGCTGCTGCCTCCTCCCCATCGGTAACTTGGCCAGTCAGGCTGTGTAGTAGGCAGCCCTCCCCTGATTTTTGGGCGTGGGGCCCGGGGGGTTGGATGAGGAGGAGGAAGAGGAGGAGGGGGGTGGGGGGGCCCTCCTCCCTGGTGTTTCAGAGAGCCACTCCATAACACTTTCCTCATGAGCAGTCCTCCGGAGGGCTGCTGGAACGTCTCGGAGCCATCTGGGGAGAAGTGGAGCGTGGCAGGGAGCAGCTGGACGCCTACAGCTGCTATTTAAGCCCTGGCAGCACAGCTCCATCAGTCAGTCAGCGGGAAATGCAGGGAGCACACAGAGGAGCAGAACCTAGCCCAATGGCACTCCAAGCATGTCCCAGTATACTAATTCACCCTGTGCACTGGCAAATCCACAGTGCTAATGGAACTCTTACACAAAATGGAACCAAATGGACGCATATATATACGGATGAATGTATATTTAGAGGTCAAGTAGATGGAAGGTTTCAACACGTAGACAGTAGAGTCCACTTCTGAAGGAGGTCCTAGTACTCTGCACTCTGTGGTTATAGCGTTGTATATACTTGTGTTAAGAGGGGGATGCAAGTTCAGAACCAGGAAATGGCCGGGCGATCTAAATGAAAGATGTGGAGTGCGGTTTGTGGAGTATATTTAAGATGTTATCACTGGGCAAAGACGAGTGTGAACAGACCCTAGAGAGACAAAGCGGCGGGTTGCCAAAGGGTGTGCCAAGGCACACTGGTGTGCTGTGAAACAAGTCCAGGTGTGCCTTGGGATTATGTACAACCACTTACTGTAATATGCAGTATACCAGTGGTTCTCAAACTTTTTCATATCAAGGACCCCCAAATTGACACTTATTAACCCGCGGACCCCCATTTGAAAAGATATGCCTAGGACCCCCATAAGATTTTTACGGCTCTAGCAGTGATTCTCAACCATTTTAATTTCAAGGACCCCCACCCCCTGGAACTTCCTCAAGGACCCCTGGGGGTCCCCAGACCCCACTTTGAGAACCAATGCAGTATACAACTATACAAAAAGTTAAGAATAATATTTGCATTTTGTATATCAGTACTTGATATATTTGACTATTTAGTATATTGTGCACACTCACAAAACATGTAACCACTTTTAATCTGTTATCCCTGTTTTGGCCATGTCATTGTAGGTGAAAGTTTAGAATGTCATATTTTTTGTTATTACATTTTTTCCCCATACATTTTCAAAAATAGCCGCCGTCACGTTGCTGTGGGCTTTGTACTGAGCTTGCAGTAGATTGGCTATGTTTGAGAGATTATGACTTGCCCATTGTGTGCACAAAACACTGCTTTAATGAAATCAAACAGTAGATGGTGTTTTACAAACAAACAAAAAGCCTTTCTCCAGAAAAAGTTGATTGGAAGCACTAAGCACAAATTGCGAGAGACACTTCATTAATACTTCTGGAGGACACATTTGGGAGGCAAACAAAGACTGTTTTACACACACACACACACACACACAACGATTTATGATGGGTCGCTGTTTGCACCTTTCCAAGCCCATTAAGTAAAATGTCGAAAATAATTTTCCAATGCAAAGAGTTTTCAACATCATGTATTATTGCCAGTATGTTGAAAGAAAATGTAGTCACCATAGTAACATAATGCACTCCGTGTATGCACACATATGCTCATGCACACATGCACACAAGCAGGCACGCACACATGCTCACACACATGCGTGCACGGCTGCGCGCACATACACACAGGCAAAATATGCAATAACAATTGACAAAATAAGAGCCTCTTCTTGGTAAATCCTCTTCTTGGTAAATCCTACATGGGAGGTTTTCTCACATGGCCACACAGTCTCTTGTACCCCTGGAGGTTCACCCCCATATGAAGCTACAGGGGGAAATCTCCTTGTCAGGAGAACATTAATTAAAGTGTTAAAGGTAGAAGAAGTATTGACTTCCTTTCCTCAATGCCCCCCCCCCCCCCCCTCCTCCCCCCCCCCCCCCCCACACACACACACACACACACTGCTGCAGGTAAAGGCTTCCACTTGCTCGGGCCCGGGAGCTAACTGGGAAAAAAAAGCCCCACTAAGACCAATTAAGGCCTTCACTAGGAGACTGAAAGGAAGACAAATGGAGGCAGAAGGCCCGATTACAAGAAACCTTTGTACAGATGTAAAGCAATTAGAGCGGTCTCCCGGGCCAGACAGTGCGGTACCTGTGAGTCATGGATCCTGCAGCCAGTCGAAAGTCGGAACAATCCCTCTTTTCTGTTTGGGGCCCCAGTCAGCCTGTGTATTAGTGTCATATATCAGCCGATAGGCCCTGGTATTGGTTTCTCCGGTGCAGGGAAGAGGCAGTAGTCTGCCAAAGCGGACCACTCCACCCTCCATTATCTGTCTATTGGGAGAACAGGGGGCACTATTATCCATTCAGGAGGGGCCATTCTTGATAAAACAAGGGGCGGATAGGAAGTGTGGAAGCTCTCAGGTGTCCACCGCTGCCATCGGGGAAGTTTGTCAGAGAGGTCACTCTGATAAAGGCTATAAGGTAATTATTCTATGCGCTACCGCCGATAACCAATCGTAGTGCATTTAGCCAGGGCCGCACGGTGACCCCTACATCACACCGGGGTGGCAGGAAGAGTCTGCTCTAAAATGAGCTATGCGTGCTCTGACAAACGTCAGACCGATTTCCAAGAACATTCTAAAAATCCCAGATGATATACAGTATCTTTCCTCCTAGGTGTACAGTACTTCACTCTCTTCAATGAACCACTTAAAAGGGGTATTTCATTTAAAAACACTACTGCGATGGCTTTTGTGTGCCCCAGACAGTTTTTTGAAGTTGCTTGATTCTATATTTAGATATTTGATATTCAACCCCCCATATAAGCCCACTGAAAACACACGTCCCTGTTTCTGGTGACTGACATTGTCAATCTAATGCGTGAGGGTATTTTTTAATTATTATACTAATTTATTTATTACTATTTTAATGTTTTTTTTATTTAAAACAAAACAAAAATTAAAGAGAAGAAAAAAAGAAAGAAGAAAGTAATTGAAAAAACATGGTCCCCTCACGCATTATAAGGACAATATCAGTCACCAGAATCAGGGACATGTGTTTCCAATGAGTCTAACATGGTTAAAATGGAGACTGAAGTTGAATGGGCTTACATAGAGGGGTGTGTCTGATCTAAAGAATATCAAATGTCTAAATATTGAATCAAGCTACTTATAAACTGTCTGGGATGCCCACAAAAGCCAGAGTAGACGTTAAAATGACTCCAGAAAGTGAAATGCCCTTTTGCCTACATTTATTAGGGTGAATAGCGAAAATAGCCGATATATATAGCCGATACTTGACCTAGCCTTGACGCCCATGCAGTCTTATGCAAAGGTTTACATTAATTTAGATAGCATGTTATTTAGACAGATGCCAGGTCCATGTGTTGACCTGGCATCTTATAGTTTGTATAGTTTAAATGTACAGATTATACAATTCTTTCTTGATACTATACTGTTTAGACTGATGCTAGGTTCTTGGTTTACCTATGATCCTAGATTACTGAGGCACTACACTGTCTCTATGCATTTGATGTATGTGTTTACCTTACTTACTGTAAATCGCTCCGGATTAAGAGCGTTTGCTAAATGGCTAAATTGTACATTCTAAATTGTAATTGATATAGATAGATAGATAGATACTTTATTTGTCCTTGCTTGTGCCAAGCAGCCATCAGGATACAAAAAATCACAAACACATAACATAATTACAAAATACATACAACTAGACAAGGCAACCAGTCATGGTTCAAGAGGCATCACATTACATTTTATTTTATGCACAGAACTGAGATGGGGCCTGTTTGTTCAGGAGTCCTATACTTGTAGGGACAAATGATCTTGAAGCCCTAGCCTGCACCATTGGCACTGTGTACCGTCGTCCTGATGGTAAAAGGTGGTATTGACTGTATAACGGGTGCGTTCTATCTCTAGCAATAGCTCTCCCCTTCCTAAGCACCCGGGTCTCATACATTGCTGCCATACTCTCATGTCGTACCCCAGCTATCTTGCTGGATGCATTGATGATTTTATGGAGTTTGTTCTTATTAACCAATGATAATGAGCCATACCAGGAAACAAAACAGAAAGTCAGTGCACTCTCCACGAAGGATCGATGGAAGAGTACCATTACACTTTTTCCCACGTCATACTGTCTCAGTCTGCGCATAAAATGCAGCCTCTGCTGACCTTTCTTATAGATGGCATCAGTGTTGGAATTCCATGTCAGCTTGGAATCAATTGTTGTACCCAAATACTTGTATTCCTCAACAGTCGCCACCCCATCCCCATCCCCATCCCCTCAGATGCTCACAACACGTCTTTAGATCAGACCAGGACAGCATCTGGTCTGAACTAAAGATGCCTATTTGGGGCCATTCCACGTCGGGAACGATGCAAGTCGTTCCATTTATACTGCTAAATGGCACATTAATGTTATGCGAAGGGATTTATACTGGCTTAGCGGCATAAACGTCACGTGACCTTTTCAAATCTAGTTTAAAGTGGTCTACCTACCCACCCACGGTCCTCCGTCCACCCACAAAGACATTTTAATATAGGATGTTTAACTGTTTTGCCTATAATGACCTGCCCAAATTAGGAATGCCAGGTTTAAAGTGGTTAATATAATGGCAACGTGTATGATATATAATCTCAATTACAGTTTGTCAAACTACTGTATCCCACTACCGCAGTGTCAATTGTCAACGGTGGGAACAAACAACAAAGCAGCCGAGCAGAGCGGATCGGGACAGAATCTGTGGAGAAGAACAAATTGATTCCTAATGGAAATTTATGCTCAATGGTCCTATCTACAATTAACCAAAGCAAAAGTCCTCCTCGTGACCCAAGATTATGAAATAATTTTGAAAAATGGAGGCTTGGTCTATAATGACCTTTTTCCCCCCTTCCTCTAAGAGGAGGCGAGCTGCAGTCCTCATTATTTATAGGTGGCTTTAAAAAGCAGGTAGAGGAGAATGAATGTGCGGCTGTCATTGTGTGTAATGGGGCTAATAATGGTATCCTGCGCACTGCATAATGATGCCCCCCTCCCCCCCACACCCCACCCCCCACCCCATAATACGAAAGCTATCGTCTCTCCTCCGTTGGTTCGTGCAGCAATAAGGCACCTCAGAACAAGCTCTCATTTTATAAACAGTAATATTTTGAGTATTCATTTAACTCTGAAAGTATTGAAATGAACACACCACACCTGTCTGCCAGTGGTGTTGTGGTATATATAAACCAGGGGGGGTCAACGCTAGTAAAATAAATACTCTGGAACGACTCTTGCGGCTGCCTTTAGCTATCTGTCTGCACCTTCATTCGCACATACTAAATACTCTGCAGCAAATTAACAAAATACATATCCTGTCTTGTTACTTTCAGTCCTAAAAGTGATTTAAAAGCATCTGAAATGGGCTACGGTGGCCGTATTCTACCTATACTCTAAATTCCATCACATAAAAACTGTTCTGGAAAAACCCAGGCCATCATAAAGTGCAAATCACATTACTGAATAATAAAATATATGTCCGATTGATACTGCCAGAGTTGTAAATCTGCACAGGACTGCGTGGCTTGATTTGAGAGCTGTAGAAAACCATTTGACTTCACAGTTCAAGCTTGATGAAGTCCCTGGATGCTGCTGGTTAAAGACTTAAGCAGATGGCCAAATACTTGGCTCAGGAAAAGAGCTGCTCTAAATATTTTTGGCAATGCTACAGGCATATGGCAAAAGTTCATGCCAAACACTCCATTTCACAAGAAGATTCAGCCCGCGGGAAAGAAGAAGAAAGAAGAAAAAAGAAAACAATAAAGAAAGAAATAATAAGAGACAGAGAAAAGAGAGAGTGACAGAGGGATGTTGAAATGCCAGACATATGATACTATCTGGTCTGTATGTATCTAATTTAGTACGGGCCCATCCAGCTCTCTCTCTCAATCTCAGATAATCACTGCCACAATAACATTGAGTTGAGGGGATAAATGGGGTTCTGCTTTAGATCAGGCGGTAATCTACAACTCTGTGCAAGTCGTGGGGGCGGAGCATGCCCTCGGCACTCTGGGAAAGTCAGACGCACTATCTTGGGGATTGGGCTGCACTCGCATCCTTTTGTCTCTGGCCAAGAGATTAGGTGTGAGGACATTTTGCGGAGAGTGGATACACAGTTAAGATTTGAAGGGCTCAGTTGGGGGATTTAGTATCAATAAAGACACAGATAGAAGTGCCACAAGGGAGAAGGAAAAAAAAACTCATATCCTGTGAACACCCCTGCCCCACCCCCAATATGACAGAGGGAAATCTATGAACATAGTTTTAGTAACTCTGAAGTGTTGTTTGTAGAAATAATCTAGCCATGTGTTTTTTAACATCTAAGAGACGGTGAGCGGTATAACCACTGGAGAGTGAAAAGAGAACGGATGATTGGCAGCCCGTTCAACATTAGTGGGAGGAATATATCTCTGCGGGGTTTGACAGGCAAAGGGAGAGAGTATCAATCATGGTGCTGTGTGCTTCCAACAATGCAATCTTCGATCACTTTTTTTCCCCTCCACTCTGCGCTCTCCATTGTGTTGCACGGGCAGGAAGCATAAACACTTGTTTTGATCAGTGGGAAGAAAAAAAATCAAAAGAATGCAAGAAAGCAAACAGCTTAAAAATCACACGACTGTCAGACGGCAATATCCTGGTTTTTCTTCCATTATTAATCACAGGCCTTGAAGAACTTGCTGCCAAAGTATGAGTTCTATCAAGAAGGAAAGAAAGAGAGTCTATCAAATCCTGATGCACTGGCACACTCTGCCTTCTGAGTGAATTACGGGGTGATGACTGTAGTCAGAGCAACAATGGAGGAGAGGACATTTACGGACAGCCCTGAAAGGCCTTTCATGTTGACCACCTTGTGCATGATGTGTTTTTTTTTTCTCGAGGCCTTCCTCACATCATCTTCCTCTGCCTCCTGCTTAACCTTGCCTTTGAAGTGAAAAGAGAGGAAAAAGCCACGTAATATACTTCAGTCCGCCACAAATAAGTGGCAGATGGGCAGATCAACGTTGGACACAGAAAACTATGCCTTAAAAATATAAGATAAAATAATAAATAAATAAAAGGTACTTGATGAGCGCGGGGCAATTTTCCAAGGAAACCTTTTTAAAAGAGAAACAGGACCTGAAAAAAAGAAAAAGAAAACAAATTCCGTGAACCTGACATGAAAGAGAGGCCAAGGACGTTGTTTCCCAAGCGTTAGATTGCTTTCACATCAGATGATTAGCCTCATCCATGCTAATTACGGTGAATGGAAACTAATTAAGAGGAACTACGTGATGGGTAATGAGGATTTGGGGCTCCGTCCATCTTAGGACATCGCTCACTCTGCACTACCCCCTCGGCTAAGCACTATACGGCTCTCCTTTACGTCTCCTCTCTGGCTCAGAAGGGACACAGCTGCCTTTTATATTCAAGCCGGCCAGATGAAACCATCCTTTGTACGTCAGTCAAAATCTTGCAGTAATAGGATGAGCAATTAAATCCTCAGTCGGATGAACAGGGGAATCATCCATTACTGTGACTACCCGTAGCACGGTTTCTTCCATTGAAATCAAGAGAGCGTTAAATCTAGCAACTCTGTGTGCTCGGTGCAGATAGCTGCTCCCTTCTGCAACAAAAAAAATAGAAAATAGAAAAAAAATCTCCCTTCAGTTCTTCCACTTCCCCCGTGGTACAGTATGTCCTAATGATGTGCATACTGCTGGAGTGAAGCTAATAAGCAGTGCTAGGAGGGGGGCAACTCTCGGAGAAGCACACCAATTATTTCAGCAACAGCAGCAGCAGTAGCAGCAGCAGCAGCAGTTCTTGCAAGCAGTTCTATCTTCACCTGCCTTCACCTGCCAGTGGTTGGAGGCCGGGTCAACACAGGGCAAGACCCATGACTCTAAACTGCTGAGCTGTTACATCCAGCCTGATGGGGGCTTTTCCCATCCAGGCAGACAGGATTGCAATTAGGCTACAAGGACATGGCCTAATGTTATAGCTGCTCAGCAATAACCAGGTAGAGACAAGGCGCTCACCCCCCCATTGAGGAGGCACAAAAAAATGATTGAGCCTGCCTAAAAAAGGTTGTATAGAGACCTAAGCTCAGGCTTTATATTTTGGATTTCAGAAACGGGCCACAAGCGCGAAGACTGAATGTCATAAATGTAAAAAATGACAGGCTGTGGTTCTTAGTGTTATGGTATAATGAATGAATAAACCCTAGAAGACAGAGGGAGTCTTTGAAATACAGTGTGTCATCACACTGGGCATTATGAAGCCAGCTCATTAGCGATGCTAATATTAAGCTATGGCTTGGCAAATTCCCTCTTCCATATTAATCCCTATCTAATACCATTAATCTGAGAGCATGAATTCTGATCCTCCTCAGTCAGAGCCAGAGGATGATGTTTTCATTACACCAGCACTTGCTCAAAGTCATACTGTGTAACATTCATTTTAGTCTTTAACATTCATTTTAGTAGTCTTTCTAGCGACACCGCTGGTAGCTCCGTTGTCATTACACTGTCTGGCTATACGGAAGTACTGCTCAAAAAGCCCTAGCGCCCCAAATATTTTGGAAAGCAACATCTGCGTTCTATTTAATTAGTGCACTTGCCCGCCAAGAACGCAGATCTGCGTTCTAATATCAAAATTATTATTTTTTGAAAGTTCCACGAGGGGCGCCCTAACACAGCTTTGGAATGATCGATCGTCACTCAGAGAAGAAGTAGTCGGATGCAACGTCATTCCAAAAAAACAGGAAGCCATCCGCCCTGACAATGGGATTTTTAGAAAAACACTTCTAACTCAGTTTATTTTTTTTGCATTGAAAACCACCAAATTGTCAAAAAAAACACATTATATGGAATGGTTATACTGAAAAGTATACCAATGAAAGTGAAATAAAAAATAACTTTTGCTTAATTGAAAAAGTTACACAGTATGACTTTAACGAACTGCAGGTTTAATTCCCACGTTTTTGTCTGCCTTCTGTTATGACTCTGTACGCTTTAAGGTGACGATTATGCTTCAATGAATGCACTTGGCATTTTGTACAACGGAAACGACATGGTAGATGTCAATAATGGGGGCAAGCAACAATAAACAACGATGCAATACTCACCACAAATATTTAGCTAAACGCACGTCTGCTTACAATCACCAATCACTCACATACACAGGCCCACGCATACAGCATGTACAAACGCACGCACGCACACGCGCACACGCACACGCACACGCACACACACACACACACACACACACACACACACACACACACACACACACACACGCACACACACGTGTCTATGCTTTGCCTGGCTTCACAAGGGAGCCCAAGCTTGTAATTAGGCACATGAGCTGCAATCAGAGCCCAATGACAATACCTCTCCAAAGGCTTGTTTTCCTAACCTCTCCGAGGCCTCAGGCAGAGGTCCACTTACCCCGTCAGAACCAGCCCACCACCGCTGAAATCAAAACACTGAAATCACTCCACTCCCCGCTGCAGCGCCGCACTGATTAAATGCGCAGAGTGTAGAGTGCAATTTGCTAAATTACAAGTATTTTGCACATGTAAATATAGTTTAATTACAGCAATTAAAGAAGATTACGGGAGATTGGCAGATGGGGAACGTAATGTTGTTTTAACCCATTCAGACCGGGATCGCATCTGCGTCATTTTTTTTATTTGAGCTAAAAAGCATTATTTTACACTTTGGCTATTCAAAAATAGCAGATATACAAGCTCATAGCGCGGCACCAAGTGCCGCGCTACGAGCTTGTAGATCTGCTATTTTTGAAAAATCGAGAAAATGTGTGCAAATCTTTCAATATATATATTTAAAGCGAACATTTGTAACTCAAATCTTTGCTTCTGGGACCCCCTGGAACAAAATATTTTGGGATGGTGGTCCGTGGCCAAATTAATATCATTTTGGGGGTCCTTGTCATGAAAAAGTTTGAAAACCACTGATATAGAAACATATGTTTTTCAGAAAAACGATTTTGCAGAATCGGAACCTCAGGCCTCAATGGGTTAATTAGAGTTTGAATGCACTGTAACACAAACAGAATGTTAACCCCTCGGAACAGAATGGGCTGTTAGGCCTTGACAAATTGTATCCTGATGCCGTTTTCTCCAAAGCTTATAATCACCTGCAGTTACAATGTCTGTGTGACAAAGAGAGAGAGAGAGAGAGAGAGAGAGAGAGAGAGGGTGGGAATACGAAAGACAGAAAATTACGGTCGAGAGATGGAAAATGTGCAACAGAGTGAGGAGAGAGCTAGGGATGAAGAGAAAATGAAAAGCAGATGTAAGTCTCTTACGACTATACCGCTCCTAGGAGTAGCATGCTGAATTAGGATGACAAGTAAAAATATTTTGACAACAGTTAATATGGCATTAGAGGCAATTAAATTGGATTTAGACCCAGAGATCAATCACGGAAAATTAGAAACAGCCCGTGCGCTTGGAAACGAAAGAACCCTCGGAAATTAAGACTAACAAAAAGGCCTTGGAGCGACATCAAAGCTGAGCCAAGAAAAAGAGTGAGCTAAGCTGACGTAGAATTTAAAAAAGGGGGGAAAAAAAATCCCAGCCACAAAAAAAGGATGCGAGGATCAAAAGGCTTTAGCAAAATTACCATAGATTACAAAGGTGGGCCACATAATGCTGTTTAACCCTCTAAGACCAGGAACGCATCTGTGTGTCATTTTAAGATTTCTTTGGCTATTCAAAATAGCAGATATATAGTTCATAGCGCGGCACCGAGCACTGCGCTATGAACTTGTAGATCTGCTTTTTTTTTAGAAAAATCGTGAAAATGTGTGCAAATCTTTAGTTTGAATATGTATACATACTTTTTTAAAGCGACATTTTTTTTACTTTTTTCTTTTTTTTTTTAACTTATGTTGCTATATTATCAATGGTTTTCAAACTTTTTTCATGTCAATGACCCCCAAAATAATATGTATTTGTCCGCGGACCCCCTCCCATCTAAAGATATTTTGTTCCAGGGACCCCCAGAAGCAAATATTTGAGTTAAAAATGTATATAAAAGATTTGCATTTTCACAATGTTTCTAAAAATAGCAGATCTACAAGCTCATAGCGCGGCACTCGGTGCCGCGCTATGAGCTTGTATATCTGCTATTTTTGAATACCCAAATAATTCTTAAAATGACACACATGCGTTCCCTTCCCGGCCTTAAAGGGTTAAAGTAAACGCCTTCACATCTAGCAATCACAATTAAAACCACCTGAAGTTGTTGAGAGAAAACACATGTTCGGCTCAATAACTACATCCATCAGACGGCTTGCTGTTGGGTATACTGTACTGTAGGCACATCTCATTCCGAGGGATTTTGGGGTCATGTACCCGGGATCCAGAAAGAAATCCCCCTCTCTATAACGATCCATAGCAGCGTAGCAACATTTAATACATTCCAGTCAATAGCCTATTAGAAATTCTAATTGAAAGTTCAATGCCCTTACTTCAGCCCTTGCAATAAAGATTGCCTTTGGAAAGCCATTTATGGGCTTAATCTCTTTATCTTGCGGTATTTGGAAACCTAACTTTGTTCTTGTTAGGCAGATCAATCGTATTAATTTACAAAATGGGGGGAAAATGTCACCCTTCATCCTTTAAATCTCAGCCCACCAAAAGAGCTGCATTAAAGAGGGTCCCTGTATTAGCAGAAATAGGTGTCATTGGAGGCTTGACCTACACATCGTAATTACCACATGAAGAATTCATTTTCTGACACGATTGAATGGCGATATCCACTGTGCATCTGAGGGATGCCTCTTTTAGGAACGACTGGTACAAAGGTCAGCAATTCTGCTTTACACACACGCATCCTTAAATGTCTGCTTATAAACTAAGATGGTGTCAATGTTTATGCTCAGTTACTGACATCCTTCATTGCAAAGTACTTAATTACATGTGTCCATGAAAGGGAACCTCTACAGACATAACCACTGGATTTTCAAGAATACATCAGGTGATCAGGCCTGGTCATCAAACATAAGGGTCATAAGGTTTGATTTTCCTCTGAGTTTATATGACAAGTGCCCCTAAGCAAGACAATGACATTCTGATCTACTAAATATAGCTACTGTACCAGGGCATGATATAAAGGGGTCATCCCTATGTTCCCCGGGTTCTATGTTCCCCCACTAAGGTTAGGGATAGGTTTAGGTTAGGTCCTATGTTCCCCGCTCTCCCTAGGACAGCGGGGAACATAGGACCCGGGGAACATAGGTACGGTCCCGATATAAACCTAATTCTGTGCTCTGTGAACAAGACAATGTATGGTAAGAAACATCACACTTCTAGCACACAAACAAATGCAAAGTGGATTCTAACAATAATAATAAAAAGAGTCCGGCTATGAATTATTTCTCTCGCCTATTTTGCCTACTGGTAAACAAATGCAACGTCTGCATCATCATCATCACTTGTGTTACACTGATATTTGATAAGCTATTAGAGATTGGCGGATATGGCCTGACGTCACAGAATCCGTATGAACAACTAAATCATCTGCCTGCCATCCTCCGCCTGAATTCATTATTTCTCAGAGATATAGATCCACCACCCGCCCACATGGACATAACATACGAATCAGTCAGTACTAAATGTACTGTATGAGAAGCCAAAAGTAAATGGAAACATCAATTTTTGCTGCAGTAGGCTGCTTTCCCCGAACGCAACTCTGAGAGTGTACAAAAGGAACCAAATGTACCCTTAAGGGGAAGCTCCGCTCCCCAGTCGATTTGCGAACGCAAAGGACACACATGGCAAATGTAATCAAATATCACGGGAACAAATGACATTTGTGTCTTATGCTTGGTAGGGGATGAAAGAGGGGGAATGATAATAGAACAGACATAAATCTAATCCACAACCAGTACTGTAAGTATTTATTTAATACATCTGCAGGAAAGGCCCTAATGGTGCCTGTTTAACAGACCGATATTGTTGGTGACTCTGCAGGGAGGGAGATTTAAAGAATCAACTAGAAGAGTGCGCTCCTCAGAGCACAGGTCTCCGCCAGGCCGGGTTGCCAACCCTGACCTACAGTACCATATGCCAGTCGTCGGGTGCAGCCATCAGGACACAAGGAAGGGAAATACAGGTTGTATGACAGACGGTGCAACTGTGATTGGATGGCTCCTGTGATCAGATCAGTTCATGATTTGCGGCTTTTTTTTTTCAAAACGGGCTCCACCCACAAACTTTGGAAGTCAATCGTAGCCAATCAGAATGGAATATGAAAAATCTGACTGATAATAACCGATGATAACTCCAGAGATAATGTATAACGATTTGTGAGACTTTTGGACAAAATCTGTTGGAGTAGTAGCACAATGTGGTTGTAAAGAAACCCATTTTTTGATTGTACAACCTACGGTTTAGGAGTTATAGGCCAAAACGTGAAGCGACCTGTTATACAGTAGCGATAATAAAACTAAACAGAATTACGGACATAACACAGCGCTTAGCAGAAACGAGACACTACTTTTGTAGCTCCCTGAGTATTGGACACTAGTATATACATCCTTAGGTTTTGAGGGAATCTCCTACACTGTTTATTTAATACAGTGGTAGGCTATACAAGCTTATAAACTGTTCATTTCAAAGACATAATAGCTTTTAACAGGTCACTGCTCTTCCATTGTGCGGCTCTGGTTCTGCATGGGCATTGGGGACAGTTCCACGGTGAGTCAGTAATAATTAATCACAGGCTAGTGTGAGGGACATGACTTTATGGATCTGCATTTCACTTGGGACAGAACGTGCATCAATCTGTTGTGTCCTTATCAGGATGCACTAATCTCAATGATATATTATTGACTGGCTCATTGTTGTCTCTGAAGGAGAACGGGACTAATGTCAGTTTGAAAGTCAAGTTCAGAATGGGAGACCTATGGTTCTTTAATGTCTGATAAAGGTGTTCAGATGTTGTTGCCTTATTTTCCTCCATGTCATCTGTGGTACAATAATGTAAACCCTCAGCGGGATGAACAAAAACGAAGGGGATCATAAACAAACCTGATCTCTGGTATAGAGCATAAAAGAAAAGTAACCAGTGGTGGAAAAAGCACTCAAATGTTTTACTTAAGAATTCAACATGTACTTGAGTAAAAGTACAAAAGTATTGGTATCAAAATGTACTTAAAGTACCAAAATTAAAAGTACTAAAATGTTTGAAAATAGCCAATCTACAAGCTCACAACGCGTTGCGAGCTTGTAGATCTGCTATTTTCAAATAGCCTAGGTATAAAATAGGGCTAAAGTGGTTAATGTATGTTTTTATAATGTAATAATTTATTTCTGCAACGTAACTAGTGATAGTTTTAGTGGAGTAAAAGTACAATATTTGCCTCTGAGATGTAGTGGAGGAGAAGTAAAAGTACTGAAAATTGGAAATACTCCACTAAAGTAAAAAATACCTCAAAATTGTCCTTAAGTACAGTAAAAAATGTACTTAGTTACTTTACACCACTGCAAGTAACCACTCATTTGACATTGTAACCATTCCAAATTGACATTCGCATGTGTTCATATACTGTACATGAATACATTAGGGCTTGTGGATTAAATCTAATGCTTTATTTGGACATTTACTGATTGCTAAAAAGAACAGTGTTACAGTTGATGATTTTACTGCACAATGATATCAAGGAGATGATCTAACAGGATGTGAACGCGACCACCTCAACGGTCCAGGATTTTACTACTGTATGGACTACTGTGCTCATACTGTAGCAGGTGACCCTATTCCTATTATACACAGAAAAAAGGGCAGAGAAGCCTTGAGGTTTTAACAAGTCGTGCCAGCCTAGCAACTGGAGTCAGTTCAGGCAATCAGTACTGCTGAATAATGCATACTTCATGTGGAAATAGCCACACTTGCGCGGCTAACGGGGAAACCTAATCCAGCCTCTCCTTTTCTCCTCTGGTTCTCACGCTTTCCATTGAATCAAAATCATCTGGGCCACTTCAGGGAGCACTGGTCGTTTTGTAAAGAGCTCCCCGTCAGGCTCCCCCAATGGCCACTTTCTATTCCTTTTTTTCTTCATCCCCCTCTTTTTTTTTTGTATGGGCATGTGAAAATGATGGACAGATCACAGGGCGGTACAAAAAAAAGCCATTCAGTAGTCAGTGGGTTAAGGAAACTTTAACAGCCAAAGTCTTTAAATTGTCACATAAGTCAGTGGCTTTTAGACAAATTGAACAAAATGGACCCTTTCAGGGGCCTCGGTGAAGTAGCATGTCAGCTCCGTGCACAAAGGGGGCCCCTGCTAGAGAGGGCCTGAATGGCTGTATTATCCTCTGTGTGGCTGCACTGTCCAAAAGCCCATTTCACACCTACAGCCACCTGCTATTAGCTTTCTTACAGTTCTCATTGGGGGCCACTGATGGCTCCCATTGCTTTAAGAAAAAGAAGAAAAAAGAAAAGAAAAAACTAAACAGGCGTAGCGGGGCTGATTGAAGACAAAAGCCCTTCACCCTTCTCAACGCCTTCACTGCAACCCCCTGACTGACAGCCGTTACAGCAATTACACTTGAAGGGTGATTTATACTTAGTTGCACGCCGGCTTCGCACCCTGAAAATAGGCAATCTACAAGCTGCAGCGCGTTGAGCTTGTGGATTGTAGGTGTTATTGCGTGACACCGGTGTGCAACCAAGTATAACTCAGGCCTAAAGAGTGTAACGGAGGGGAAAATAAATGAGATAAAAGGCCTGAAGGATGTAGTCAGTGAAGAGCAAATTACACTGTATTTTATTCTCCTTTTCCTCCACCCAGTCTCTTTGTAGGTTTTGCAGCCGTCTCTGTTCAAATGATGAAAAGTAGGAGCGAGCCAACATAAAATTGCCCAACATTATCTTGATGCACGGTGGACAACACCAGAATCTCTTAACACACAGGACTAACTTCCAAGATGAAGCTAAAATAAAAAAAGAAGCAAAACGATTCAGAATTACTTCTATATAATGTACAAGAGTAGTTTTGACTTAGAATGTTAATTATAATGTTAACAAAATGCTCTCTCCATGAAAACATACTGCAAGCAATCAAGTTTCAAATGTAAAATTGGACCTAATTGAGAGGTTAAGTGTTAGCTTTAATACAACCTTGCCCACGAGAGCGCCAACATTTAGAATGATTCATTCTCTAAATGAGGGAGTTCTTTGTGCTAACCAGTGGCCTACCCACTGTAGAGGCAGGACAGGCGGTCGCCTGCCCAACTAAGATCTCGCCTCTCCTAGAAAACCCCAATTACCCCAAAATGATGCATTGCATGCGTAATGTCCTCAAAGTCACGCATCCAACAAGCTTTGAACTGAGCAGATTGGACCTTCCGTTCCATAGATAATGGACAAAACATCTTGAAAACTTCCACTTTTTCGAGGGGGGGGCATAAAAAAAATCTCGCCTGCCCTAAATGTAATTCCTGGGGACGCTACTGGTGCTAACAAGAGCATCTTCATGCCATTTTACTGTGCTTATGCTACAGTAAGTGGAGAATCCACATCACTCCTATCTCCCAGCTAGAGTTTCCCTTACTCACCAGCTCAATCCAAAAATAATTAGTCACATGTGCATGGGAGATGATTTCTCATGTTGACTTACTGGAAATGGACATTAAAGCCATCATGATTGACTCAGGTTTATCATTTGCCAGTTGGTGCTGTCCATCACCAAATGGACTAAATAGAAATGGGCCATCCCAGTTGTAATAACAAACAGAGAACAGACTTGTAGAGTCGTATATTTCCTTCAACTTGGCACAATTAAGATCAATGCAAAATCAGGTCATCATGTCCTAAGCTCGTTATGGCTCTTACAAGACTAGATATCTTCTAGATACATCCAATGACCCAATTTGAGCCACAATGGGAGATATATTTCTCGTATCAAAACAAAACTGATATCATTAGTTTAAACACTTTAACCCTGGCATCCACAGTTTGGACATTCATCCAAATAATTTGCAAAATGAGTGTGGTTAAGTGGTTAAGTGGTTAGTGGGTGGGGAAGAGGTGTTTACGGATGTCGAGGTCAATATTAAAAGCCTCACTCTAGAGAGGCCACATGTGTCAAAAAGCAGTCAAACAGGAATTTCGTCCGCATGTCAAAATAAATCCCAAGCACAGTTGTCTCCTGGCCCAGATAAGACTGGGAGGCAGGATGTTCATCTGAATCAGCCTCACCATGACAACACGCCTCAGAGAGGAAGAGCAGGGATGAAAGGAGGCTCATATCTGGCCACATAAGGCCCATAGCGCCCACTTTCAAGTTCAAACCGCAGAGATCAAGGTTCTGCCATGGGCCACAGAGCTTGCTCTTTGGGTGGAGGTGGAGGGCACAGCATGTTTTCACCTGGTTGCTCCAGGTGAAGTTTTCTTAAAAACCCTCATTGCCTTGTATACATACCTCCCATACATTCAGACTGACAGGAGAGCTCATGCCAAATATTTACACGTCCACCTATAGAGAGGCAGGCTGATAAATGAGACCCTAAACTCACATTATTACACTGTGAGTGCTTCCATACAGTGCAATGATAACTCATTTTTGAATTGTGGGGCGTTTTCATCACTTGAACTGTGTACAAGTAATGGTATGGTACAAGGGGAGTGGTATCCATGGAGGTGGCAACACAGTGGGGAAGTATTAGTCAATGACCCTCAAGACTCAGAGGTCTGAAGGAGTTAACCTTACATCCAGCTCAATTCCCCTGAATAAAACATACAAAAACAATCCAGGGAGGTTGGTGATAAATCTCTCCTCCCTGGCCGCGTTCCATGGGTCTAAATTAGTCTGACACCCGGGCTGCTGGGGAGAGGCTGTGTTTATGTGAACCCCCGACTGGTAGTACTGTGTGTGTGGGGGCAAGCACTAGGGGGAGAGAGATGCAGGCCAAGATAATATCATAACAGCCAGTCACATGTGTAGAGATATCTGGAGCACGCTTGGATTTTTGTTTGGGGTTTTTCTTTTTTTGCAAGTGAGTCATCACACACACGCACACACACGCACTGCGATGATATATGGCTTTATCCTACACACACCCCTCCCTCCCCAGGAACAGAAAGGCAACCGCACAGCGTGAGGAACACACCGGGGTTTCCTGTTCCGTCAACACGGGACCCTTCAACGACAACAAATTTCAAATAGCACGAACATGGATGCTTTTATGTGTTTATGCACACATTAACAAAGACAGCAGATTGCTGGTTATCTGGTTGGCTGGCTATATAGACAGTGTGTGTGTGTGTGTGTGTGTGTGTGTGTGTGTGTGTGTGTGTGTGTGTGTGTGTGTGTGTGTGTGTGTGTGTGTGTGTGTGTGTGTGTGTGTGTGTGTGTGTGTGTGTGGGAGGGAGTGCGTGCCGAGTGAATTTGCCAGACCCAGTGCATTAGAGCAGCAGTCACACAAACAGACAGCTGTACTCCCGGGGGAGTCTGCAATCAGCCCCGTGCAGAACTGCCTCTGTCCTTCAACAGGCAATTAACACTGAGTCCATTATAGCTCCCAGGGGAGCCAGTGGCCAAGGAGGAGGCCAGGAAAAAGGCATCATCCCAAAAGGTCAGCAGCGCCTGGAGAGGAAAAGCAGGGAGGAGGGAAGTCTCAGGGAGGAGGAGGAGGGTGTCAGCTGCCTCGGACCAAATGGAGTGTAAAGCAGGAGCTATTTGTCACCCGCGAGCTATTCACCGAGGGGAGGCTGCAGCGTTTTCCTGTGGACACGTGTATGTGTCAGCGACAAAAGGGCATAAATTAAGCAACACATCAAGGCTGCGGTCCAATCCGTGGCCTTTTCCCAAGTATCCCTGGACCCAACAGATCCCCATCGGAATTCAACAAGCCGACCAAAGATGTTTCCCCCCCCCTCAGGTCAGATCCGTCACAACTCATAAATGTTTCAAGGCCCTTCCTCTGGTTTCGTTTGATCCCAATGTAAGCCGAGGAGAAGTTGTTCACGCCATGCAACGCAACACCGTCTTCCTCTATAGGGAGTTCACATCAAGTGTGTGTTCAAGGCCTCCGCTCGCTTCTATTTCCTCTATACTTATCCCAGGAAACCCATTGGTCTCTAAACCGTAGAGGCGCCGTGTATTCTTAGGGAGTAAGTCTACCTTTCCTAAGAGCAGTGGTTCTCAAACTTTTTCATGTCAAGGACCCCCAAATTGACACTTATTAGCCCGCGGACCCCCATTTGAAAAGATAAGCCAGGGACCCTCCATAAGAGAAGATTTTTACGGCTTTAGCAGTGATTCTCGACCATTTTAATTTTAAAGACCCCCAGTTTGACATGCATTAGGCTCGGACCCCCATTTAATGGCATTTATATCTCTGGGACCCCAATTCATATTGTAAAATCAATGTTAACTTAACTCTGAGAATGTACAAATCGGGTCCATTTGGTTCCATTTGTACACTCTCAGAGTTACAGACCCATAAGGGTCCATTTGGTTCCTATCCATCATTTAGCTGGGGACCCCCTGGAACCCCCTCAAGTACCCCTGGGGGTCCCCGGACCCCACTTTGAGAACCAATGCCTAAGAGAAGGCAAAGCGGAGGAATTGAAAAGAATCAAGAGTATAGCGGAGACCTGGCTTGCTTGGGCCTTCGATAGGAGAGAGAAAGTAAAGCGACGTGATTTTCTAACTTGTCTTCTTTAATTCTTTTTTATTACCGAGTGAAACAGAGAGAGTGACAAAGAGAAGGAATGAGCGGAGCATAAAGACTTGGATGGGGCTACAAGGAGAAGCTTAACTACTTCACCATCGAGGCACCAGGGGAAAAATCCATTCTTGGCAGAGAAGTCTGCCCCGACTAAGCCTGAATTTCAATATGGGAATCTGTACTTAGTGTTTGGAAACTCCCCTAAGAGCCTGTCATTAAACAGGCCATTAACCCTTTAAGACCGGTAGAACGCGTCTGTGTCATTTTTAGATTTGAGCTAAAAAAAAGCATTATTTTACACTTTGGCTATTCAAAAATAGCTATAGTTAGTAGATATACAAGCTCATAAATAGCTCAAGCTCATGAATAGCTCAAGCTCAAAAATAGCAGATCTGCAAGTTCATAGCGCGGCACCGAGTGCCGCGCTATGAGCTTGTATATCTGCTATTTTTGAGAAATCGTGAAAATGTGGGCAAATCTTTGACTATATATTTTTTAAAGCGAACATTTGTAACTCAAATCTTTGCTTCTGGGGGGTCCCTGGAACAAAAAATTTTGAGATGGGGGTCCGCGGCCAAATACATATCCATTTTGGGGGTCCTTGACATGAAAAAGTTTGAGAACCACTGACATAGTAATATAAGTTTTTTTCAAAAAACAGTTAGGATTTAGAACACATTTTGTAGAATCGGAACCTCAGGCCTTAATGGGTTAAATCAAAAGTTGTAAGGCTTGGAAAAGAAATGGGGAAGCGGGGATGGGGAGTGAAGGAGATGTAGAGTCAAGTGAGCTGGGACTGTCATACAGTCAACCGGGCGAGGTGTCGCTGATGCTCCCCCCTCTGTCAGAGAGTGTGCACAGCGAGGGCTTCTGAGAGGAAACCTCTTTCCATGGAGGATATTGCAGAGTGTCAAACCCAAGTGTTGACAGGTTTATCCTCTGACTCTCACCACACAGAAGCTGTTTTTTGCAGTTTGGTCATATCGCCGCTGTCGGGCAGAAACCTCGTATGTCCAAAAAAACAATTACTTTTTCAGGAAACGTGTTGTCAGGAAGTGTTTTCCGATTGTTAATACTGTTGTTCGTTGGTTAAACCCACAGACAGACAGTTTCGCTACACTGTCGTATGCAAAGTATAAAATGACCAATTGACCAAATTGAGAAAACAAAAAGAAATATGGAGATACAAGGTTTGACAGTGACCACACACACACACACACACACACACACACACACACACACACACACACACACACACACTGTATGTATATATGTATGTATGTATGTATGTCAGCCTCTACGTTGTATACAGTATATTGTATACTTTCCAGGTCAAGGTAAATTTGCAGGCATTTTTAGAGCCGGCTGGCTTTTTAATACATAAATTGGCTCTCGTTAGCTCCCTCTTTTTTCTATTGATTTATCCATTTATTCCTGGATTCAGCCACTGGCTAGGTCTAAAAAGCATTACAAGCAGATTGAAATGACATCCGTAACCAATGGAGGAAGAGCAGCGTGCTGAATGTGGACAGAATGTGGTGACATTTTCACGGGACGTTAACATCCATTAAGAATAAATAAATAAATAAATGAATGAATAAATAGACAGGCTCATACATTCGGCTGCTCAGCTGCCAAGGGAAGGACCTGGCAGCTTCTGAGATGATGCAACGGGGGCAATGTTTTGGCATTTGAGAAGAGCCCTGAGGGGAGACAGCGGGGAGTAGAGGACGATGAGCATGAGGATGAGGAGGAAGGGGACAGAGGAAACAGGCATGTCTAGTTTTGGGGATTACGGGATAAATAAGGCTGACTTCTGGGAATACAATAGTCTCTCAAAGGATGCCACAGTTTTAACTGTAGGTTTTTAGAATGGCCAGAATGTTGTTAATTTATCCATTAACGAGAGAGTACAAATAAGCCTGTGAATATATGTACCTGCTTATTCCACCCTAGAAGAGCAGCTGTAGTGAAAATGCAGACTGAATTTACACAATGGAGTCAATGATTTTGTAACACCTGAGCTAAGCAAGTTAACAGCTCACAGCTTTAGCTTGGAAGGCTATGCATTGGTACTTTACTGAATGTCAACAACTCCTGGAAAACAATTCAAATGAAACCTGCCCTACTGAAATTTCAAAGCATTCTCGACTGAAAAGAGAAAAACAAAACCATTACAGGTGAAAACTAAATGCTCTACACAAAGGTACTGTATAATACTTAAAGCGGGCTTTGTTCAAATGATATGACATGTTCTTACTGTATATGCTGGAATTATACCGTATGCTTATTCAGAGTTCAGATGCCAAGCAGTAACAGGCTATGTCATTGTATTCCAACATATTTATTTAACAGCACTTTTACATTGATAAATTACACTATTATGGTACCCATTTACACGTATATACAGTAGTTGATGCACATCAGTTCAGTGGAATGCCTGCATCTAGATACAATGTATAACAGTAATGAGAATACATCATACTGTGTGTGTGTGTGTGTGTGTGTGTGTGTGTGTGTGTGTGTGTGTGTGTGTGTGTGTGTGTGTGTGTGTGTGTGTGTGTGTGTGTGTGTGTGCGTGCGTGCGCGTGCGTGATTATCTGAAATTAATCAGCCTCCTTTCCTGTCAGTATTGTGAAGGCCACAGCGCTATATAACTTGGTTTCGATGTACTCATATCTTGGAGGCCTCGCAGCTTCAATCCCAATTCTGGAAACTATTTCAAAGCATATTATAAAAAAGAGCAAATACATCATTGCCAAAATGATAGATGGCTTAAAAAGATGAAGACTCCGGTCTCTGGACAGAATTTTAAATGCATTTGGAGGTACAAGTTATCAGGAACAGATGTAGAACTGCTAGCTATTAAAGATGAGAAAGAAAACAGTTTTTTACGAGTCTTTGGCAAGGTCTGTTTTGGTTCAAGCATTCATAACACCAGCAGGTGCTGAAATGCTATGCAGCGAGCTCTCTGAGTACTGTATACTGTACATGTACTGTACACAGGATATACAATAAGGCGTGACTGCAAATAACATGTCAACAAGCTGATGCTGACACATCCATATTGCTTCTATAACATACTTAGTCATGTAGCCAGATAGCATACTGGCTACATACTTGTAGTGTCATGTAGCCAGATGACCTACCGATACGTTTGGGGAGATTCTAATGGCTACAGCAGCTGAGAAAATCTCCACTAACAAACCTATGCCTATGGAACACAATCCTGATACCGTCCAAATATGGAGGACCACACTAAAGTCTTTGCATTGGTTCTGCAATGCAGTTATTTTTTAAGTCTTTGTATAGTATCCTCCATGCAGGTTTTAGCCCCTACATTGAATTTAGATATCCGCCTATTTGGTAGGCGGAGATCTCTAATTGTCTGGCTATGCCAGACTACTATAACGCAATTACATAAGATGCATGAAGCACTATTTGCTTTAATTTACCTTGGGTTAGCAGGTTATTGCGTAGTTTCTCTTTGGTAACTGTTCTTGGCAATAAAGCATTCTATTTTTACAGTTACTGTGCGCTTCATGTTCCCGTTGTATTTAAATTTCATGATCCCGTGCTACGATAAGACTTGAAAGACCGCTGACCTTGATGCTTCCTCTAACTTCTTTTCAGTACAGTTTCAAGTAAACAAATCCTAATTGAAGATGTGGTCAAAGCAGCAGGGGGTGTAGATACAGTACATACAATGCAGTCATACAAATCTTGAACTCGCCACTTTGAAGAACATCAAAGTTGCTTCTCTGGCCCCTGGGTTTTGGAACACAAAGTAAGCCCTGATACACACTGCTGCTAGGTTGCTACACTGCACCAGCACACTACACTGTACAATCCTCAGTTTTAATTTATCCATTTGGAACTCCAAGAGTGTACAAACGGAACCGAATGAACCCTAGATTTGGTTACTTGGTACTATTTCTGAGTTAAATGAACAATGAGGATTTTACAGTGTACTGCTGCACACACATGCAATGACTGCCTTTACAATAATATATTCAAGGTAAAAGGTACCATAAGGCTGGTCCCATACCCAATGAAAACATATGGCCAATGGCAGCTTACAGAGGTAAACAAAACATCAATTTACGGTCCTATCTATTAATTGATGGTGCGACAAAATTAATATTATCATAACATTTTTTTTGAGGGAAAAGCAATAATTGATTCCAATTGCATTTATTATTTGTTTTCATAAGTTTTATCTACTGTATATAACTTTTAAAACAGACTTCCTGCTGTAGTAGGTTGAGTAAAGCAAAACACTTTTCATCATCATCTCATGTTTCCAGTCAATGAGTCAGTTAGCTTGTATGACTGTTGTGCCGCTGCAGGAGGAAGGACACAGGAACTACCTAATGGAGGTTTGACTGTCCAGAGTTTGCTGGAGCAGTTTTTCCCCTTGGAGGGAGAACTTCCTCCAAACTACTCTGCAACTTCCTGCTGGCACAGGTGGCTCTCTGACCAGTCACTGGTTTGGAGAGATAGCAGGATATCATCTAAAAAAAACTGTTGGTTAAACGCTGCTTATCTGACATCCTCAGGGTTGACCCTTTGGTCTGACCCGAATGACCCCCATGTTGTTATCCCTCTCCTAATCCCTAGGACTGTTGCACAGCGGAGGCTCATATGGTGCATGTTCACCCGCAAATTCAATATACCGCCCCCGCGCTGATCTCGCTCATTACTGACCCCTATTTGACCCTGTAAAGGGGGATGTTTGCCGTGTGTGAGTCCAGCGAAATTAATCCATTTATCGTCGTGTTAGGGCCTTGAAAGCACCGACATAATTGCTTGAAAAGCTTTGATCGAACGGATTTAAGTAATTAAACAAACGTTGCCAGCTGGAACTTTATAACCCCTCAGCCCACTCAATACAGCCCAGGCCCAGCGGAGGCAGAGCACACGAGGCAGAGGGTGTTATTATCGGAGTGAAGCGTGCAGATCCATTTTTACAGACAAGCACAAAATCTTTAATCTTTTTTAAAGCCGCTCGACAGCAACTTATTTGCTGATCAATCCACGCCGGGCTGAATGCTGGATGGCAAAGGCGTCGATACGTAAACCCTGCAGGGGCAGAGACACTGATGCACTACTCCAGCACGGCTCTCACTATACGGGCATAAATCTAATCCGAGTGGTTGCTCAGAGGCGGGCGAGATCACCGTGACGCATGGATACATAGCTGTGAGATTGAGGGACTCAGTATCGGCGAGGCTAGCTATGTTAGTGCACGACAGTTGGGAAGCCTCGCCCCGTTCTTTCCACCACATTAGAAGAGTTGGGAACGGTGGGCGTAGTCACATTCTAATACAGCCCGAATACCCAATCTTAGCACCGGCCTCAGTGGCGCACCTCGCTAATCATTAGACTCCCAACCCACTACTACAGGGGGTCTGGGTTCATCTCCCGCTTGAGACATTGCTTTTTCAAATAACCGCAGACTAATTTCTTTTCGCCGATAAAGTATAGTTTTGGACCGGACCGCGACGGAGGGGCGCAGTCTCAAGCGAACTTGAGCCACGAGAGGCACCACCGAGGGCCCTAAAGCGCGCGAGTTGCAGTGCCAAACGTTGCGAAGTTTGCTTGTGCTTACTCAGCCCCTTCCGAGTTATGTACCGATAGGCACAGAATCGTAAATGATGTTGTGGGAACTGCGTTTGCCCCAACTGCCACTCAAAGTGACTACTGGCCAATCACAGCGCGTCTTTGCCGGGACTTCCCCAACTCTCAACTTCCGGTCCCCAACTCCTGTGCACTAACATATCTTGCATCGGCAAGTGGTGGCGTCCATCTTGGGTTTCAATAGCTGTTGTGTTATCGAAGAAGGGCCAGGAGGGAGAAGGCCTCAATTATCACTGGGGTTTTTATTACCATTATGGTTCATTCTGGCCTTTTGCAGACCTTACATTCCACAGCAAAGAGTTTGAGAGGAGCTGTTGTTCTGTGTGGAGATCACATGTCATTCAGGCCTGTAGCACCGATGGCTGGCAAACAGAGATGCTCATTGAATATGTGGGGGCAAAAAGGAGAATGGGGGGGCCAGGATCAATAGAATTAATCAATTGAATCAATGAATGAATGGACAAACAAATGAGTGTGTGGGTGAGTAAATTAGTATGTACCAGCCAAGAGAAATGAGAAACAAGTAGAGGGAGTCAAAGGACAGGAGAGTTGCAAGTGTAATGAAACAAGTGGGTGATTAAGCGAAAGAGCAGATCAATGACCTCATGAAAATGTATGAATACGTAAGTCGGGTGAAATCATATATGAGTAATAGCTGGCATTGAGTGAAATCAGTAAATCAATACTGAATTGATTACATCAACACGGACAAAGCAGCGTCCAAATCCTTTTTGGCCCACTAATAGAGAGTACAGGACACTGGAGGATGGCAATGTCAGTTGGTTGGTTCATACCATTTTTGGTCACGTCGTGCGTTAAGCAGCACAGTCACAAGGGGCCGCTACCAAGGACTTTCATTGTCATTCCATAAAATACAGAACAACATTTTTTTTTGGCTTTCAGACTCATGGACCTCATGGAGTTTGAGGGTGCATTAGCTACCATGACAGCCTTATCTATCTTATATTATGTCCCTTGTCCCCTTTAAGTCTCCGGGTAGCTCAGTCGGTAGAGCACTCGCCTTTCGACCACAATGCCTTGGGCGCGGCAAGTTGTGCGGTAAGTACTGGGAGCTGATGGTAGGTGTTGCGCTCCACATCAGTAATCCATCTCCCAGGGGTCTATCGCATTGTGAAACAGGGATATACTCCCATGCTCTGGATGATACCGACAATAAGCCTCTCCGACCTACTTACTTACTTGCTACTGTACGTCCCCTTTATTTGGAGAACCACATGGACTGATTAAGGTGCACAGACTGATTGGCGAAATACGAAAAAAAATTCTTGTGGTGGGTTGTCCCTTTTCATTAGCCCCACCAGTTTAGGCCTTTATCACCAACTGCACTGCGACAAACATTAGCTTACCGCCCTCAAACTAGACACCTATAGTCTTGTTTAAGATGACTCGGGATTGCCTCGGTCAATGCGGACATCACTAATATTCCCAATACGTATCTATGCATGCTGATAATATATACCCATACAGTATGTGTACTGTATGTATGCATAATGTATATTCTTAACCGTAATTTTAAAGATATTTTGTTTAACTTTGCAATTGATATATTCCCACATATTTGTTAAAATATTAGTGACAAATGTAGAGGACCCCTAGGTTGCACGCCAAAATCATTTGGAGACCCACCTGGGGGTCCCGACCCACAGGTTGAGAATCATTGACGTACAGTATACAGTATACTGTGGGACACATTAATATTTGGGAATAACTTAAATACAATTCCTGCATATTTGGCATAATGGCACAAAGTGCTGACTTCCCTCAAATGTAACAGAATATATATATATATATATATACACACACACACACACACACACACCGTATACATATCTCAAACGCGGGAGACGGACTGTGTGTGGCACCCGAGAGCTATTCCCTGCAGATCCTTTGACAATAATATGGCCTGGCTTGCACGGGGAACCTTTCCTCATTTTATGAATTATGGAGAGAAAGACACCCCCTACCCCCACCCCCCTGCTGAGTGGTGCATCCTTAACAGTGAAATATGTCTTCTGTCTTTGTCATGGCCCGGGTGGGGGATTGTGAAATAATGATATAGAATTCATTTCATCTCAACATGCCCGGGCTCTCTCATACATACATCAAGATGTGTCCTATCCCAGGCCTTACAGCTGAGGGGGCCAGAGGAAAAAAAAGAGAGAGGCGAGTAGTGAGGCATGGTGGGAAAACTGGAGGCTGCTATCAGTGTACGCTCTATCTCTCTCTCTCTCTCTCTCCTGCCCTCTTTAGGCCGATTTATACTTCGTCATATGACGGTGTTGCGCAAAAATAGCAGATCTACAAGCTCACAATGCGTCACATTGACATGTGCTGTGAGCTTGTAGATGGGCTATTTACTGCACGTGACACCATCGCGCGACTAAGTATAAGTCATGCCTTTTTCCACCGCCGAGTGCCTCGACACATCCATCCTTTCTTTACCTCCATCTTTTCTCACTTGCCCGCCTGCCCGCCCTCCCTCCCTCCCTGTCTCTCTCTCTCTCGCTCTCTCTCTCTCTCTCTCTCTCTCCCGGGAGGGTGAGCACAATCTCATTAGCCGCTGCTGGATGAGGCGTCCTCTCCTCTCAGGTTCAAGGTGATGGTAGATTAGGCCGTTTGGCCTCCAACTCATTCCGTATTCATGCCGCGTCGCCTCGCCGCCCGCGAACGCCAAATTACATTGAACCTGGGGAGTCTAACTCCATTAATTTTAAATGGAAGATTAATTTAACAATATGCGGCAGATATTTGTTACAAACCCGTCATGTAAAAATGACGTTTGGCAATAAATTTGCAGAAGGTTCACTCCGGCTGCTGCTGGGGGCCGCGGCGAATATAAATCAGTGGCAGTTAGTGCTAATCTCTATTTCTTTGCATGTATGTGTGAGCGGGCACAGGCAAGGACACACACATTAGAATGTAAGGTAAAGGCTGAAATGTACCAAGAACGCTTCTACTTGATAATACAATACACCTGATGAATGAGTTTATTGCTGATAGTGTGTAAAACCATGATTGCACTTTGACCTTTATTTTTGCTATGCCTTTTATTCTTTATGTATATTATTAAATGCCTTCTTATGCCTAATGTAAAACCTTTGTATATGAAATAACAAATACACTTGCCTTGCCTTAGTATTTCAAAACAACTGTTTCAGACAACCATTCAGTTCAATGACATTTTGGCAAACCACCATTTCTCCTGGTCTAATTGGAATAAGGAGAGCTACAGTACACTTTGTGACCCTGCCTTATTTTGTTCATTTAATGTGCCTTTTGAACCTGCCGCTGAGTCATTACAGTAAAAGATGGCCTGTTAGGAGTGAGCTGCCATTTCCTTCCTTAAGTGCCATTATGCAAACTAAAGTCCTTCAGAAGTACTTTGGAAACTAATTATCATCTGGAACCGGCTTATATTTGCTAAGCAAACAATGAATAATTGTACCGCAAACGTCTAGGCTTGAGAGTGGCAACTAATGCCACGCTATATCCTTTGTTTCACAGCAATCTCACCGTCATCATCCCTACGCAAACATCAGGCTCTACAAGTCTAAAGCCTTGCATATATACTGTACGCACGCCAGTGGTGGAAAAAGTACTCAAATGTTTTATGTTTTACTTAAGTAAAAGTAGCAATACTGCGATGTAGAAGTACTCTGTTACAAGTAAGAGTCCTATAGCAGATCTACAGCAGATCTACAAGCAGATCTACAATCAGATCTACAAGCAGATCTACAAGCAGATCTACAAGCTCACAATTGTGAGCTTGTAGATCGGGCTATTTTCAAATAGCCTAGGTATAAAATAGGGTTAAAGTGGTTAATGTATGTTTTATAATGTAATCATTTATATCTGCAAAGTAACTCGTAACTAAAGTTTTCAAATAATTGTAGTGGAGTAAATGCACAATATTTGCCTCTGAGATGTAGTGGAGTAGAAGTAAAAGTACTGAAAATGGGAAATACTCCGGTAAAAAAATCCTCAAAAGTGTACTTAAATACAGTACTTGAGTAAATACGCACACGCACATGCACACACACACACAAAATATATATATATATATACTGTACATGCTGTACACATCTGACTCTGCTCAGAGTGTGGCTGCCAGGCACACCCGGTGCTCAGTGAAGTGTCAAAGACAGAAGGGCAGGCATCCATTTCATCTAAAGGGCCAATATTCCTTCCTGGCGGCTGACTGACTGACTGACTGAAGCCCCCCCCCCCCCCCCCCCGGACCGCCACATAAAGCTTTACCCGAACGGCCTCAACATGTCAGCCTGAGATATGCACATCAGTGCTTGGCGACAGTAACTCCTGATCGTATTACACACCTCAGCTGCGCTCATGTCCCATTACTACCACCACCACCACCACTACCGCTGGCCGGCTGTGTGTGTGTGTGTGTGTGTGTGCACACCCACACACCCACACACACACACACCCACACACCCACACACACTGATAGCTATCATGTGTAAGTGAAACAGTCATTTTCAGAGGGGAGGGGAAAAAGGTGTGGTAGTGGCACTGTGTGTGTGTGTGTGTGTGTGTGTGTGTGTGTGTGTGTGTGTGTGTGTGTGTGTGTGTGTGTGTGTGTGTGTGTGTGTGTGCGCGCGCGTGTGCGCGCGCGTGCGTGCGTGCGTGCGTGCGTGTGCGTGTGTGCATGCGCCTGCATAAGGGGGAGGGGGAGAGAGTGTGTGTACTGTGATTTAATGCTTAATCCTCTCAAACGGGGTAAGACATTGACTTTTAGCTCCTAACACCCGCTCCACACCCCCAACCCCCCCCCCCCCCCCCCCCCCGCCTCGGACTCATCTTTTGGCTCTTTAATGTGAAATTTCTTAGGGGAGCACGCCGCCTAATTAGAGGAATTGATAACCCTGCTGCTTATTAACGAGGCCAATACATTTCAAAGTCATTAAAGATAACCATGGCAATAAGTCTGGCTATAAGCATCACTAGGTTTCACAGCCAGCGTGTCGAGGTTGTAAAAAGAAGAGAGGAGGGGGAAAGTGGTGATGGGTGGGGGGAGCTAGAAGAGACGAGGGGGTGGATGGGGGGGTGGCAATCCTTGCTCAGTCGACTGTAAAGGCTTGGTTATTGGAATCTTTAAAATAGGCAGGCAGTGAGGAGAAAATTACATGAGCGAATCTCCCTTTTTCCTGCGAGTTAATGAAGAATTAGGGCTCCCATTTGCCGAATTAGACGGTTCACGGGAGGTCTGGCCGTCGTGAAAAGTGTGTTTGACAACGGTGTCAATTTAGCTACAGCGCGGCTCACAGGCCCGTGGCAGAACATCATTCACAACTGTCACAACCACTTATCGTTCTCATTGTCCCCCCCCCCCCCCCACACACACACACACACACACACACACACACACACGCACACACACAAAATCCAGGTCAAGCATTTTTCCCCCTCTTGCTTGCCTCTCTCTATTGCTATTCACCGCAATATGCTAGCGCCAAATAGCTGTGGAGATGGTCTATTTCCTTAGGAACATAAATCTCAACACATTTTCCGCCACATTGTGCTTTGTTTACATTTAATGCGTCACTTTGAAATAGATTGTTACAATCCATTCTGTAATTTAGCAGGCTGATTTACAATTGCAAACCTAAATTGTCAAGAAAATAAACACTTATAGCATGATTTTCTGTGATGTGTTAATAACCTTGCATGTCTGTGGGTTTGGAAATCCAAACTATAGTGCTTGGCAGGACACTCAGCAGAGAGACGGTTCTATAAAATCACATTGCTCACAGTTATTGGATACATTTTGAGCAGGCAAGTGCAACAGAGCAAAGAATTATGCAGTGGGATTGACGCACCAGCTGCAGTGTTTGACGTGCATGCTGCTGGGCTTTTCCGAGCAAACCAACGAAGGCCTGCACTAACATTGGCACAGCCAATGGACCACACAGTAAAATCTGGAGCGTTAATGTGTAAGAATGGACCAGTCCATTTTGATACTTTTAGAGCTAAAGTAACACTCCAGATTTTACTGTGCATGTATATTGCACATAACACTACGATGCAGAGAGGAAGTCAACTTGAGGAAACGCCATGGCACATTTCAGCTGCCATATCTACCGATATAAGGGCTTTATTATTTGTTTAATGGAGGGGAGTGGGGACTCAGCTACAGTATATGATAACCTCAGTGAATGGCACTTTACTTGGCTCCAAAGAGCTAGAGGAGGGGTCCTGCTACAGGGGTTCAATAGTCTCTCTGCTACAAGTCCTTAGCCACTTCACCAGTTAGTTTTAGTGCTTTTCATTCCCTACCATTCTAATCGGCTGTAGTAAGAGCAGTACTTAGGCGTGTTGTAATAAATCAAAGCAATCACAAAGAAAAGCCTGTCTGGATTGGATATCCACAATAGATAATTAGGCTCATTAGGCAGAGCCACCATGGAGCTTCACTACATTACCTTCAGTACAAAACACTTCCAATTTCCCTTTTCCGTTAATTAAGCACATAGAAGCAGAGGTTGAGAAAGTGAGATTGTTTGTGGTTGAAGAGAAATGTCCTGTGTTGCGGTACACTAGCAGCAGTCGGTTGATTCATACATTATGCTGAGTATTTGCTTTGGCCACTGTTGTTCTACTCATCTTGACAGAGAAATGATGGGCCGAATTTGAAGAGACGATACTAAAGGAAGAAATTCACATTCAAGAAGAATTATTCATCAAAGGAATCAGTGTAATATTTAGGTGAGCATGTTTGTATGTACCGTAAATTTCGGACTATAAGCCGCGACTTTTTTCCCATGTTTCGACCCTGCGGCTTATATAACGGTGCGGCTTATCTATGGATTTTTATAGCTAACGGCCACTAGGGGACCTCCTAAATCTAGGGATTTTACACCCGCAGCTTATAGTCCAGTGCGGCTTATATATGTACAAATCATTCAATTTAGCTGCTGCGGCTTATATTCAGGTGCGGCTTATAGTGCGAAAATTACGGTATACGTAATGTATATGTATATGGACACCTCTGGAAAATGGAGGTGGCAGCACATTCATTATCCATTATCCCACTTTTCTTAAAGATTCATTTAACGTTCGTTTTCCCCTAAACCTTCATTCATTTTGCCAATCGAGAACATGGAAAATAATTATGGACCCAGATTGTTTGACCTCTTATTTGCTGTGTTTTTGTCCCCACACGCACCCATCAAGCTGCAAGCCCACTGAAACATGAAGTGTAATTTATATTTGAAAGGAAATCGTGCAACAGGGGTGTCATTAGGGTGGCACACAGGGACTCATTTCTACATTACCAGCATGTCTTCCAATTATGTTAACGCTAACTACTGGGTAAACAGATGCAGGTTGGTATGGATGTGATTCAATCTTAAATGCAAGAGCAGCTTTGCAAACTTCAAAATGCTCTTTCCAAATCGCATTAAAAAATGTTGCTGTGTTGAAATGTGTTTATCTCAATAGGACAATAAGTTTTGTCTGGATTGGCAATATAAACAATCACATGTAGTAAAATGTAGTAGAGTTTAATGTATCATTTTACATACATACAGAGATTCCAGCTAACATTGCGTAATGACATCATAGCCTGGAAGAGAGTCTGGCAGCAGACTTGCTCATTCCTACAGTTTTAACATAGTGTATACCAGTTGTCAAACCCAATCAGAACCTTCAACTGTAACATGAAGGATTTACCGTGATATGAAGCCGTGACCGACAAGCAGTGAGGAAAAAAAAACAATGTTGACAAAGTATATCAGCTCTGCCAAATCAAATCACCGTCACAGTCAAATTCAACCGCAGATTAGAAGACCAGCTCAAAAGATGTCAAATCACAGTTTATTTGTGCCTCTTAATGTCGTATATTCTAAACACCCTTTTCAAAAACATTGAGATTATTTGATAGGACTGAAATGACCACTATAAGTGTAAGGCAAGTTTATCTGTATAGTACATTTAAAAAACTATTTAAAGCAATTCAAAGTGCTTTACACAAACCCCCCATCCATAATTGTAGTACAAGTACAGTACAGTACTCTAATAATAATTAGATTATGCTTGAGGGGATTGTTATTATTTTTCTGAGCTTAAGCCTACCATTCACTTTATTTATTTGTAACTGATCGTTTTCACAAGTCTGCCAATATCTGAAAATGAGTACAAGTACTTTTTCCAGGTTAAATGTAATATTTTGTTGAGAGTATAATAAAGTGAGCATAATTTAAAAAATACAGTGTGAATTTTGTATTAACTTCTCAATGCTGTGTGGCTTTCATCAGAATAAAAAATGGCATTTTGCTGGGAGTAAAATATGAACAAATCTGCTCGCCTCTGAAGTCTCCCTCCATTGAGTGCCAATTAGCTGTGTTTCAAAATGGCACAGCTTCCCTTTCAAATTGGGGAATAATGTGCTTTCCGCCAAAGGTTTGGACCTAACTGGGTCTCTGGAGGCTCCATGGATCTTTGCCCCCCGTCCATAACTCAACAACACCTTCTGGGACCGGCACTCCACACTTTTTTCTAACCTCCGAGCTCATTACCAGCGGTCTCTGGGGCACGCTGCTAACCAGAGACAGGAATTAGGAGTCGCTCGGAACGCTCACAAACCAGAAATGGATGATACCAGGCAGCAAGATCAGTAGCGGGAGGTGCCCACGGGAATATGGCAACCTGCAGAGTAAGGCACTTTTTAATATATATTTAGCATTACACCTGCTACGCTTTAGCCTGCTGAGGTGTTGTATGGAGGGCACAGCTCTCCACTTCAGCAGTCATTTGAAGTGATGAAGAACTGGTGCGCCTCCACGGATTGATGCAATCGCTCCTCGAAGACGAGCGGTGTGGAGCTCGGAGCTCGGCACCGCGGTTATGGCAAAGCCAGCGCACCTGTGCAGACATCATCAAGATTTTAAAGTTGGCTTTGAAGCTACACACAGTTGAGATCGGAGTTCAGCGATACTGTTACAACTGCTGAATACGGAGAAATTGTGAGCTTCTTGCGTTACAACATAAGATATGTGATCCATCCATTATCATTATGGTACTGTAAAGGTCCTTACACACCGGGGGCGATTTTTTCATGCGAATAATACGTTTTTTTTTTAAACTTATAAAGTCAATGCAAGCTTCCACATCAGTTTCGCGGAGCGAAAAAGCGTCTTTTATTTATTCGGACCGAGTCCGAATTTTGCGTGTATTCGCATAATCGCCGGTGTGTAATGACCTTATGGTTGGAGATGGCTGGTGAAAAGGTGTTTGATGTTATAATGCCAATGAGGTCGTGGACACTCCTGTGCTGCTCACTCAATAACCTTGCTTTTCACAAGTAAGACATTGACTGCATAAGCTAGATCAGTGGTTCTCAAACATTTTCATGTCAAGGACCCCAAAATGTAAAAATATTATTTTTGCTGCAGGTCCCCCTTTAAAAATGCCAGGGACCCCCATAATAGAAAAACTGTGTTACATCTTTCACTATCTATAAAAATGTTTCAGAAATAACTGATCAAAATGGGTTGATGAGGCACTCAGGTGGCGCAGTGGTAAAGTGCCTGTCCACCACCGCAGAGGTTGTGGGTTTGAATCCACCGCGGTGCATCCGGCTTTGTCTAGCGTCTATACGAACCCAATTGGCCCATGTTCAGGGGGAGGGAAGCCGGGCGAGGAGGGTGATATTTGTCACTGCACGTATTCCTACGGGCTGTGTAGGAATACACCTGTCAGCAGGGAGTGTTGGGTGAGAGGAGTAGGACGAAAACTCCCGGTGGGGGCTCCTCACATAGAACAACAGTGACAACACACAAATGTGTGTGGGGATGAATCAATTGGCTACTACATTGGGGAGAAAAAGGGCTAACCCCCCCCCCCCAAATAAATAAATAAATAAAATAAATAAATTAAATAAAATAAAATAAATAAATAATAATTAGAAAAATGGGTTGATGAAGCCCTGTCAGGGACCCCTGGGGGTCCCCAGAACCAACTTTGAGATCCCCTGAGGCAGATGCATACATAAGAATGTAATCCCAACAAAATAGCACACAGTAGAATAGAGAAACAATGACATGGGGCCCTGACAAAACCTTTACATTGTTCTGGATTTTTTCACTAGTAATATGTGCCCACAGATACTACTACCTGTATGAAGGTGCTAGTTTGACGACTATCTATCTCTAAGGCAAAGTGTCGATCCCGGTCAACTGTGGATCTCATTAATGTGGAGAGAGAAGGAAAAGGGGGGTGAAACGTAGACTCTCCAGACTTAAAAACGCTCTCCTTTAACTTCTCAAACTTCATTAACTGATCCTTCTTCTTGTTTTGGCTCTCTGTCCCGTCCCTCAAGGTGCGGCCAAAGCCAAAAGTTGCTTCCTTGACAGAAGAAATTAAGTCAGGGAGTATGGGGCCATTCGCTGAAATGATGGATTGTTTCCCACAGCCACAGATGGACATTACATTAACATTATAAAGCCCCAACCCCACTGTGCATTAGACATGAACTTTTCTTGAGGCACTTTTTGGCTAGACTTTTCAAATCAATAGTGTATCAAAATGTATTAAAAAACACTAACATAACTTTAACAGAAAATAACCGGTAGTGATATTTAGTATGTTGGATTACCTACCTCAAGCATGTTTAAAGTCTCTCCAAGTTTATTTTCGTACCGTACTAAGAATGTATGGAATCCAATGGCTTCTTCGAAAAAACAAATAAACCACAGTATACTTTGCAAAATGGTATACTGCGAGTTTACAGTCAATGGGCTAAACATGTCAAACCACTGGCATGGGCCTTTAACCCATTACAAAAAGCATCTGTGTAATTTTAGATTTTAACCACTTTAACCATCATTTTATACTGGCTATTCCAAAATAGCAGATATATACAGTACAATCTCATAGCACGTCACTTTGTGCCGTGATTTGACCTTGTAGATCTGTTATTTTAGAACAATTGAGAAAATGTGTGCAAATCTTTAAATAAATGTGTGTTTTAAACAGTTTTTAACTCAAATCTTTGCTCAAATCTTTTGAATGGAGGGGGTCAACGGCCAAATACATATCATTTTGGGGGTCCTGGACATGAAAAAAGTTTGAGAACCACTGATATCGCTACATACGTTTTTTTTCAGAAAGCTGTTGGGATTTAGAAGACATCCTCCTATAATTCGACAAACCTCTGAGAAAAAAATGTGAGAGCAAAAATGTCTGCCCGGTTCTCTTCAGTGGCTGGAGCTATTGATCTGCATTTGCACACAGCTATTGACCATTACCATTTGAACGCAACTGCAAAGCCCGTTTTTCAATTTCGCCAAATCTCAGCTGTTTATTAGCTTTTTAAAAAACAACGGGAGATCAAACTGCGCATGCGTCGAATCCACACACCCACTCTGTTACAGTGTTGTTGTCGCCTGCCTCGCCTGCCTCACGCACACACACACACACACAGACAACGTGCTTAAACTTAAATGACGTTCATTTACGCGCATGTATACAGAAAACATTCTACGGATCTGTGTGTGTGTGTGTGTGCGCGACGGGACGCGTGGGGGGGACGCGCAATAACCCCACGCTTGCAACTACTTTCGCCTGCGCACTTCACCGGGTATGGTCTAGTTTTTAGAATCGGCCTCATGCAGGTCTTAATAGGTTAAAGCAAAAATAGTTAGTGTATAGAACCTGTCTGAATCTGCGGAGGAACATGGCTGACAGGAACTTCCAGGCATGATTTATGGTACAGTAACAGTAACACCTAAACTGCATGTATGGCAAGCACACACTGTACTGTACTGTACTGTATAAACTGAAAAGAGAGCTACAAGATATTGAAAATCTTTATGAAGTGTCTCACGGGGGTTCGTGGTCCAATGAAACATTCGGTGGACTAACAGGAATGCACGCAATATAGCTTCTCTCCAGAGTGACGTTAGTGGCGGTTAAATAAATAAATAAAGAGGTAAATAAAGCAGGAGGCAAATGAGTATGAGGGTGAGGGCCTCAGCGGGGAGATCTGTTCAGATTCCCTGTCTTTGAATGCGGCAAATTAAATTCCCTCGTCAAGACTCTAATCATTCACAGCAGATGGGGGCTTACGCTGGTGTTTTAGATCTGCGGGAATTCTAATGGTTATTGTTTCTGTTTAAATAGGGAGATTATTGCATTTTAATAAGTCCTCCTTGGGACTCGCTGCAACAATGGAGTGCCACGAATTACTGCAGATAGCTGTTACTGCATGCAGGGGAAGAAATCAAGTTACTATTAGTGTGACAAGTTGCTCTTCCTCTCACTCTACTCACTCCCCCCACCCACCCCTTCCGGAGATGGCTGCGAGTGTATTTACCACCAAATTAAAAATGTGCCGTGGGAATAATATTTCCATCCGACAGAGAGGGGCTTGGCTGTGGATTTTCATTAAAATGACACATCTGTTCAGCAATTTCGGCAAAGTAATTCTGCTGAAAGTTTTATCAGCTAATTTTAATTATTCACTCCACTGACTTGAATACAGGATTCATCATGTTGAATTAATACATTCAACAAGATTATTTTTCTTTCCTTCTTGCGCCAAAATAGACGGGGGTGTGGGGGGGGTGGGTGGTTTAGTTTGTGCGTGCGCGCGCGTGTGTGTGTGTGTAGGGGGGGGGGGGGGGGGGGGGGGTTGGTCTACAAATTGAATTGTCATGCACTGTGAATTAATTTGTGATTTGTTAATTACAAATACTATATGGACCTCTATATTTTAGAGAATTAAGAGGCTTAGAGATTCACTAGTGGGGATTACGTTTTGTGCATTCTATATTCAAGAACTCTACGGCTTCCTAGGTATGGCATGCCAGTTACTAGTACTACTGTTGGTTATGACACTGATGGAATGAAATGTGTTTCATAATACCATAGTAGCATTCCAAAAATACTGTAGTATTCTGCCTGTTGTGAACACAGACAGGCAGAATAAACGCTTTATGGCCATAGACTGGAGTCTTACACCCCATCTAATGAGCATTTCAGACATAAAAGGTGTCTAAGCTGTTCATGAACGAGCTCTGTTCACAGAACACTGGTACTGAGAGCTGCTACCGCTCCAGCCCTATACTGATAACACTAAAGGAGCACAGAAGAACCACAAAAGGCCTTGCCTGCCAAAGACCTCTCATTCAAAGACAAGCCCACTGAAGGACCCCTGGCTCTGTATAGTCACATTTTGTACAGGGGTACTGCTGTTTCTGTTAAGGGTACAAACACAAAGATCGGCAGCTTGAAAAAGCCTCCTCCCTCCCCCGTATCCCCCCATATCTCCTCAGGTAACTTTCTTTAGCAACGTGTCCCTAGAGACTATCACCTTGCCCTGAAGCCCCCGATGCACATCAGCACACAGAACAAATGAGACGCCAAAGCCGGGAGAGACAGTTCAGATTGCAAAGTGATACCTCACGACTGCGGCTTTGTGGCAGTACCCCCCCCCCCCCCCCCCCCCCCGCCCCTACTGAGTTGTGTGAAGTGTCCCTGAGGAGCCCTCCGACGACTGAGAGGCCATCGAGCTTTTTTCTCGGACAAAAAGTGAAAACTGAGAACACAGTTATGTTAAATAATAGCCTGGGGAGAGGAGGCTTGAGGTGGCCTTGCTAGCTTAACGGCCAAGATTGCCCATTAGCTGATCAATTAGACCAGTGGCTTTGAAAGTGGGGGTCACGGCCCCGCAAGGGGGCGCCAGGGGGGGACCAATAGGAAAGGAGAGGAAAATGAAATAAATAAGTAATTATACTGTAATTCAAATACAATTAATAAGATTGTTGACATCACTTTTTTGGGCATGTCATGACTGTCCAAATTGTCGTATATGGACATATCGGTCGGATGGGCGGTTCAGGACAACCGCATTATCCGAAATACTCGACGCACTCCATTGAGTCCTTGCCGATGCGCACGCTGAGTTTGAAGTCGGTTGGTCCCATATATGCATATGACCATATATGGGCAAAGCGGTCGGATCTGTGAATCTGGACATATATATATATGCCTATATATGGGCGTATCAGGTTTGTTTATGGTTATGTCTGAGTCATAGTGACATGCCTATATATGGGCATATCAGGTTTGTTTACGATTATGTCTGAGTCATAGTGACATGCCTATATATGGGCGTATGGGGCTTGTTTATGGTTATGTTTAAGTCAGAGTCACGTGGCCGTGGTCCACCGGCCCGACCTCCCATTAGCCAATTTTAATATTGGATATTTGAAAATAGCGAAAATAGAAGATCTACAAGCTCACAACTGTGATGCATTGTGAGCTTGTAGTTAGCTATTTTCACTATTTTCGGGGTCTGTTAAAAGCCATTTTGCAATAGGGGGCCACAGCCAGAGGCTATAGCTACTGTATTTGGGGATGGTTACGCTCGGAAACCAGCGAAGGTGACTCAGGAGCCTCCCATCCAGTGTTGCCAGATTCTGTGAGAGAAACAAGCAACCAGGTCTAGGAAAACCAGCCCAAAAGAAGCGACTATGGGCCACATGAGCACTTTAACATATACATCAGCTATTTGAAAATAGCAGATTTTCATTACTTTTGGCCCAATCAAACCAATATACAATAGTGTACCGGTTTCCACGGCTTAGAAAAGCTTGGGCTCACAAATTGAATTCCACTAGAGGAGGCTCATATCCTATTGACAAACTGTTTACAATGATGGTGAAAACAATGTTCACAGGTAAATCAGCAGGGGAAGCCAAATGTCAAGCCTTTTAATAATCTGTTTATGGAGAGGGGGAGTTATGAGAATGGCATCACATAAATGAATGTACAGTACAGTAGCTGTGGAGCCATCGGTGCCTAACGCCAGAGTGACTGAATGATTGGAAAGCCGTCTTTGACGTCTCTCGTCTCCGCGCGCTCCTTCCAAAACGCCACACAGCAGAATGTTTTTGCCTCTCTGGAGGCCTGTACCGGTTATCGAATTTAATAAATAAAGCAAGTGAAATCTGTCTACTCTTCATCTTCCCTCCTCTCCGAGGATTTGCTCGAGCTGGCAAATTACCATTTTCAGGCACCGTATTCCCAAGGCACTATGGTGCTTTTCTTCTCTTCCTGATGGAATCAGATGAGCAGAGCCAAGGGAGTCATTGTTATCTACTTGCAAGTCTCCTCCAAGGAAAAGAAAGAAGGGGAGAAAAAAGGAAATCTGCGACAGGCGCCCCTGACAGTCCCCCATATGAGAATCTACATCAAGACAGGGACGAGGACAAACTTGGACACATTCAATTTGCTGTTAAATAAAGATGCACGGCAAAATCCTGAGTGTTAATCTAACTCAGAGAGTACACACATGTAACCCAAGGGTCCATTTGTTACAAATGGATAAATGAACACTGATGGTTTTCCTGGGTGCTCTTATTTGTCATGATAGTGCTAAATTACTGTATGTGCCGTGGCCTTCCAAATGCTATACATATATGTTGCATTTTCTAAAAAAGCTTGCATCATTTGGGAACACATGAGTGCAGTGGATGGAAACGGAGTGGAACAAAAACTGTTGTACAAATTTAAATGCGCCAAAATTGCAGATTTATGTGGGGCGGAGAGGGATTTTAATGACCAGAAATAAAAAAGGATGTTTTTCTGAAATACATATCTGAAGCAAGAAAAAAGGGGTGTGAAAGTAAATGTCTATTATCTGAAGGAGTTCTGGGGGAGGTTAGGAGGGAGCTACAGAAGATTTTATTAATACATGTTGAGCTGGACCCATAACTTTTCCTATTAGGTCTTTATCCAGCTGGCCACAGGATAAAGCGTAGCGAACAAATATTTTTAGATCTAAGTTTATTACAAGAAAAAAGGACTATTGCTTTATCATGGAAAAAGATAGGCAAACCAAGCATCGCTCAGTGGTTTAAGGAGCTAACTGTGTGCTTCCTTTGGAAAAAAATACTTACACTCTAAAAGATAAACAAGAGTTGTTTAAAAAATATGGGGACGATTTATTCAGTATGTCAAAGACAATGATCTATCTATCTCATCTAATGGATGAGTCTGGAGCTGGATGATTGCGGATGTTTGGTCTTGTGGACTCGATGGTGATATCAGATTAGTGCCCTTATTTTATGTATTGTATTGTATTGTACGTCTTAAGTTTTGTTTGTTGTTGTTGTTGTTTTTTGGGGTTTTTTTCTTCATATTTGAGTGATTGTATTGTCTGATTTTGTGTTCTTATATTGTCTTGTTGTATTGTGTTTGTAAAGACTTCAATAAATATATTGATTAAAAAATGTGGGTTGAGAAGAACACTAAAAGAAAAGAAAAGAAAAGAAAAGGAGCCCCAAATGTCCGAAAAAGAAAAAAAGGGGGAAGACAGAATTTCCCATCTCATAAATGTAGGCCTAATGGAGGGTAAATAGTCTTCAAAGCTTTCATACACCACAGCAGCAGCACATGGGGTGGCTCAAATTACTGCATGACTCATGATTCAATAAAAATACCACAGCAGAGATTTCAAGAAGGGGTGTAAACAAAAGAAAAAGTATGTTTTTGAGGACACATTTGAGATTCTTAAATGCAAACGCACACGCACACGCACACGCACACGCACACACACACACACACACACATATATATATATATATATATATATATATATATGTTACAGTATGATTGGAAAACCAGTTAGATTGAAAAAGGAGAGCTCGTTTTCTTCGAGTTCACCACGAATGAACGCGCGCAAGGCGGTGTTGACGTCTCGGCGGTGCCAACCCTCGGGGGGACGATGATTTACGATTCTGTCCCGGTACAGAATTGGGACGTAACTCGGACAGCGCTGAGTCGGCTGAAGGTGACTTCGCAATGTTCGACATGGCGACTCGCTCGCCTAAGCTCGCTCGACAGTGCCTCCCGTGACTAAAGTCCCCTCGCCTCCATCTGTGAAAACGAGTGCACCGTTTTCAATCTGACTGGTTTTCCAATCATACTGTAGCATATATATACCGTATTTTCCGCACTATAAGGCGCACCGTCAGTGCGCCTTATAGTGCAGATGCGCCTTATAATCCGATGCGCCTTATAAATGTATCAATATTGGTTCCCTTGGTTTCCGCACTATAGGGCGCACCGTCAGTGCGCCTTATAGTGCGGATTGATTGATTGATTGATGTACTTTATTTAGTAAGACATGAGAACAACAGTACATGGAAGTACAAATTCACAATACAAGGTCTACTAAACTGGAAGACTCATAAAAGCACTGAGCTTGTTTCAAATGAGTTCCCCATGCACACAAATCATGATGACATATAAGAGACAGACAGATATACACAACTACTATAGAATGTCATACAATCAGTTTACAGGTTACTGGTATGAAGAGTGAGAAATATGTACAAAAGGAGAAGGAGAGAGGGGGGGGGGTAGGGGGGTAGGTTAGGTTAGGACTTAGACAAGGGCCATTTTCCAATTGCAGCCTCCTGAAGGTGTATCTTTAGGGCTGTTTTGAAAGAGAGTAGGGTTTTACACTCCTTTACTCCTGCGGATGCGCCTTATAATGCGGTGCGCCCTATATATGAAAATAATACATTTATTGAAGGTGCGCCTTATACTCAGATGCGCCTTATAGTGCGGAAAATACGGTATATATACTGTATATCATTTATGTATAATATATGGAATTTCATTTCATTTGGATAATGTACCATCTATATGATGCTAAAAGTGGGAGGCAAATAAATAATCAATGGTGGACGTTGTGAGACCACAGCATGTTATTATAATCTTGTAGCAAGACAAAGAATTTAGCTATTGTGGCTATTTATGACAGAATTATAATCTGATGAGACAACCTTCTAACTGCTAGTCTGGACAACCATTCACACCAAAGAATTGACATGGCAAATGAAATCACGTTAGCGAAAGACATTATCTCTGAGACATTATGACATTTAAATGATTGTGTTGACATTTACATTTGGGAAGAATCGGAACTGTAGTGGTAGAATTAAGTTGAGGATGCGTTGCCTTCACTTGCTGCTTCATGAGTCAATACATTCATGGGTAATGTGGCAGCTAGAGCCATGCAAGATTCTACCGGTTTTACCTGGCGTATTGTAAATTTGGATAGAGGTTATACTCACCCACAATCCAATCCAATGGGATAATTGGGCTCAGCCCGATCCAATACAGTCCCTTAAACTGCATGTAATCCACTCAGCTAACCTGTCACACCAACAATGAACCACCTACCCCCACCCCTAGGGCTCACCAATACCATCTCAGGAACACTTCAATAGCCTATACCTGGCCTCCTGCTGGGCCCATTATCCCCTAAATCCAAACCCAAGCGGAACGTTTAAGTAGTTCTAAAAGGATTGCAAGGCTTTCACCAGAGCCACGCAATTAAGGTCAGAGACAATTATCTCACAATTTAGGCTGCACTCTCCTCCCAGAGCACAGGAGGAAAATCAGAGGTCTAAGGAAAAGGAAGACTTAATGGTGACTTAGTGAGCACCCTGAGATGAGATGATCATAAACATTTGAGCAGTGACAGTTCTAAATCCCATTTCACCTCACCTCGGGTGATCTGAGATTATGGAGGGCAAAAGCGGTTTGAGACAAACCTTATTAGCAGGCGAGTTAATCAAGGAGCAAACAAAATGCAATCCTTTCTCCATAGAAAACTAATTTGCTGTACACACCTGAGGATACCTATCTATGAAATTGTGTGTTCAAATGAGGATGCAAGGGAAATAGAAAAGCAGGTTTAATATTGTTGCTGCTACGTTTCATAATACATTACTTTGCAATAGTATTGAATTACAATATTTACTAAATATTGTAATTGACAGTACATTGCATATTCACTGAGGGAGGTGCTAGACTCTGCTAGAGGAAAGGCTGTGGGATCACCAAAATCAGTAAGGTTCATCCAGCAAACCACCTATCATCATCATCATGATCAACTTTCATTTTCGACTCCGACTCTGCGCTGAAGGGGGAGTTCGTCTAGGGCTAGAACCGGCCCTGGATAAAGAGTCTAAAAACAGACCATGGGTCATAAAACCAGTAAAATAAATGTCAAGAAGAGCTACAACCTTTGGGCTTGCAAACTTAAGAGTATTATTATGAGATGTATTGTGTCACAGTTGATGATTTGGCATGAGGGTGGTGCTTGAGGCAACATCATGGGGTGACTCAAAAGGTTAGGGTTCTAAGCAATTGCATGTTAACACTCTAATTGAAAACACTGGTGGTGACCTACACACAAGGCAATCAAGGACCGCACACTATGGTGGATTTCCACTGGCAAGTCCCCACAGCACACCACACTGCCCACTTGTGCCGTCGCTTCCATATACAAGGATCTGGGCCAAAGTGGGCTCAGTGGGGCCAAAAGGGTACCACTTTTGGCCCCACTCCGTTGAGGTTCTTGTGGCGCCAAAGGGGGCCAAACCAGTGACGTGTAAAGCTTGTGACTACTGAGTGGTTGGAGAATCCTCACAGTTGTGCCTGTCAACACAAACAACAACTTGTGTAGGAGACAGATTTTTGTTTGCGAGTCGCGGCTGCTACGCCTGTTTGTTTTCATATTTGTATTTTTGCATCTCTGAGGATGTGTTTAATTGCTGATGTTAGAAATGAGGGTCGATTCGACTGAATTTTGTTTGCCAGCACTGCTGTTGAGATTCCATGAAGCACCAAGAACATATAACCAACTACAAAAACATTGACAAACGTCAGACAAATCGATTGCCGAATTTGTATCTTCTCAGTGAGAATTTTTATTTTATGTATTTTATTGAGTGTGTTTGCTTACAGTATAGCAGGACAGCTAGCTCAGCTAGCTTACATGCTTGCTTGCTTCCTCAGAGCTAGTTTGGCTATTAAGTTATTATTTGGCCATGTTAACCCTGACGTTAACCGTCGTTGTTGTTGTAAAGACCTGATGAATACCCGTGTGGCGTCTAAACGTCATCCACCATTTCTATAAAAAAATATTCCCGGGAGCTCTAGTGCAGATTTCTCTTTACGTTACCGTCTTCCATTTAGTATTTACAGAGAGGACCAGTCGAGACGTTGAAGAAAGGGGGCGTCGCTTGAAGTCAATCCCCTCCGGAAGGGGAGGGGATACTTTTGTGTAATGTAAACCACAGATATTCTGGGTGCTGGGCCATGCGAGGCTTTGCGAGGCCAAACAGTCTGGTGTGGTGTGGGGCTGGACATCTCGTCTGTCCCTCCCTTCCCTAAGAAACTCTGGCCCTGTCTCTTGGCTGCCAAGCTGTGGAATGACGTGAGATGTGGGAGGGGGGGTCCCAGTCAGACCTGCAGACTCAACCCTTATTTTCCGCCGCAGTTCTGTAAACTCACCTCTTCAGACTCTACCTCACCCTCAAGCACTCCTCATTCATTGCAACACTTCTTGTTGTCTATCTCTATAGACATAATGTGTACTTGTCTATACATTCTAAGTATATTATTCAGATAGCATGTTATTTAGACAGATGCTATGTTAGGTTTGATGTTTCTCAAAGTATCCTAGTTACTTTGGAGCATTACATTATTTTCTTTGCACTCTAATTTACTTGACCATACCCTGTTGTTTGTCGACTATGGCTCACGTGACTTAAGTCCCATCTTGCGCTTTGTTATTTTCTCACTGATAAAAGCCTCAGTTGTAAAATGTATAGTAATCTGCCCATTCCATTTTGTGTGAAAATGTAAATAAAGGAAAGGGTGGCACTAAAGCAGGGGTAGGCAACCTTTATTATCAAAAGAGCCAGTTTTGGCCCAAAAGATTATTAAAAATCTGTCTCGAGCGGCTTTTTTGTGCGCTTTTTCTGGTGTTTCAATATCACTTTTCTTTTTATTGTTTATTGTATTTCTCAAAGCAGATCAAGTATACCAGTAAGCCAGAAATGTTGATTGTGAAAGCAAACAAAGCAAGCATTAATAAATTCTTTATTTTCCTTCAATGATTAGTTTCTTATTTTTATCTGGTGTATGGGCGACACTTTTTTTTACTAATAACTTAACTTTAATAACTTAACTTTATGCCTAAAGTAAAAAAAACAAAACAGATAGAAAACCTCTTATTCCTTTGCATATTGCCCAAGCAACTGGGAGCCACGGGAGAGGGCCCAAGAGCCACATGCGGCTCTTGGGCACTAAAGGAAAGGTCATGGGGTCACCATAGTCAGTAATGTTAACTACCTGGGAAGCATGAAGGTGCACAACAAATTCCACGGCAATCCAGCCATTCGTTGTTGTTTTTTTCATTTGCGACCAAAGTATTGGACTGGCAGACTGACAAAAAAAGAATAAAAGGATAGGATACTGAGCACTGCTAAAAAAGTGCCTTTAAGAGCCAGGTGCACCTGCACCTTGAACATTGCTAATTAAATGACAAGTTGGATAAGTGAGCGGCTCTCTGCCGAGGAAACGAGGTCTGCTTGAACGCATGCCCACATCACCAGAATGGCTGCACAATGCTGAAAGCGATATAATGAAATCAGGAGACAGGGAAAACAAAACCTTCCCTCTCACCGAAAAAGATCAAGTGGAAATGGGAGGTGGACCACCTACTATTGAAGAACATGCAGTTCAGAATTAAGCCTTCTTAAGTCCTGTTATGTGTCTTCATCTATGTCCAAAAGACATCTGTGATATCTTGACATATCATTTTACTAATAACATACTCACTCTCTTAGGTTCTTTATTCAAACCACCTGACAGGGAGGCTGCACGCTCCAGCTGCGTCTGAGCCCCAAAATCGATATTGATGACCTGTTACTGCAGTATAAAAAGAAAACCAGAAGAGCATGAGAGGTCCTTGAACATATTTTCTATCATCAATAAAGTGTTCTTGAAATAACCATAATCTCTCTACTCAGCACTCTCCTCAGCGCTATCCATGGTGCTGAAAGACACCCTACTGCAGATACTTTCCAGTGCCATTTTTGTAAAATTGTGAAAATGTGTGCAAATCTTTGAATATATATTTTTTTCAAAGCGTTAGGATTTAGAAAACATTTTTTTTAATCGGCCTCAGCTCTTAATGGTTAATCCACAGCCAGGGACAGTGTACTCACTGGAAAACCATCTAATTTTAACCTCCGCCCAACTACGTCTAAAAAATCAATAGGAGAAGAGTCCGGTGAAGACTGCCATGTTGAGCGGCGGGCTGTAAAACAGACAGCAGAGACAGACAATGCTCTCTGCGGTTCCCAGAAGCTATAATATCCATCCTTGGCGGGTTCACTTGACATTTACTTGCCCTGCTACTCCTGCAGCATCCCCTCCTTTCCTAACTGCCAGCACTGAGGCTCTCTCCAGGGCCTGCCGACCGGGTGAACAGATAACAAACCTGTCACGGCGGCTTTAGGGGAGGAATAAATCCAGAGACCGGGACACGGAGGTGGATGATGTGTTCCAGAGGGTTATAGGGGGTAGGTGGAGGTGGTGGGGGGGGGGGGGGCTGACATAAGACACCCTGTGAGGCCTGGGCCCGGGAGAGGAGACAGACAGCCATAATGCCTCAGTGCTACTTTAAAAGGGGGCACAGCCAACACAACCTGATTAGATCTCGGTGCAGACATTTCAAATGGCTGCACCCCCACACCCACCCTTTTTACCCTCCATTTCACCTGTTCTTTACAAGGTAGCCCCCCCCCCCCTCTTTCCTCTCTTCCAACCCATCAAAGGAGCTTGTCAAAGGCTTCTTTCTTCAGGCCGGTAGACAGGTCAGGGGTTGGGAGGTTGAGGCGGGCTGTGCCCTTTGAGGCAGGGCTGAGAGTGCCTGACGGGGGCGTATGGGGGGCCTGAGGGCCGTCTTTAAGGTGTTGATAACATTCATGGTGATGTGCTCCCAAGAGGCGTTCAAATGTCAACACTCGCGCTATACAGGGATATCATTCTAGGAATAGAGCGGGACAAAGAGCCAGATCAGTGCCTTTGTCAAACTGTGTCTCAATAGCTCATTTTTAGCCTCGCGTAGCCAGACTATATCACTGGGTGGATATGAGTCTGGTGCTTCTATGAGGACGTTTTTTTTCCAAGGGGGCGGGATCAAAACAATGACTCTCGACGCAATTGGTTAGACCTACAAACCAACTACCAATTACAGTCTCCCATACTTGAATACTGGGCCCCGATTGGTTACCCCCGTCTTCTGGAGCAGGAAATGGATTCTCTATGGAGCGGTGCCAGACCCAAACCGCTGAGTGCATTTTTTTTTTGCAGTGGCAGATTCGTCTGGTCCCAGGCTAGCTCATTTTAGCCCAGTTCATCCAATTCCTTGCCGGGGTATTTTGGTACAGATAAACCATGTAGAAGATAAATAAAGGAACTTCAGGTCAAACAGATTATGCGTCTCACTGGATGTATCCTCTTCTAACGCTCTAAACTAATTAGATCCATCAATCCCTCCAAAATCCAATTAGACTAAATGGATAGATTCTAATTGATCTCTTAGCAATCCTTTTACAAGTTACAGTAAGGGAGTGCTTGATAAATGGATTACAGCACTTGTTTTGGCATTCATGCATGATGGGCAGTGCAGTGTATATCATTTCAATGACTCATTCCATATATACTGAAAAGACTGAACATCTGTTTGATAAATCAGTTAATGATGACACCCATACTTTAAAACTCCAGCCACTAAAGGACGTGAAAAGAATATAATGGACTTCCCCTGTGAAGTATAGTAACTTGAGAATTTCTCAAAATGTCCTTTCTTTGGGGCGGTGTGTGTCAAGCGTTTTGGGGCGAACCAAGTGATGCGTACCTGTTAGAAATTGGAAAGATGGAGACGTCCCATGATGGTGCTAAAAACTGCACATCAATTACCTGAAGCAGTGAGGCCTGTCCGCTCAATCCACGTTTCAGATGCCCCACTATGAAACCAAAATTGCAAGCCGCGATGCAGACAGCGTTCTTAGAGAAAGGACATGTTAGAAAAAAAAACTAGAAATTGCCAAAATGCCAGTCTGAAGTGATATAGTATATTATAGTTGACTTTCATTACTTTCGTGGATGCAGTTCAACCCCATGGTGGAGTTGGCTGCCACCAATCCGCAGTAAACATCCTTCTGAGGCTTAGCATGTTTATTGCCAAGCAATCCTCAGTCCCATCAATGTTCAGAGAACGACACAGATGAATAGATGCATATTATTTAGCTTAGGGTTAGCCAGAGCTCAAGCACATGAAAAGGAAAAAAAAAGAAAAAAGAGAAATTTAAAGCAGGGTGTAAAATCCAATAACAGAGACAGAGAGAGAGAGAGAGAGAGAGAGAGAGAGAGAGAGAGAGAGAGAGAGAGAGAGAGAGAGAGAGAGAGAGAGAAAGGGTGTGCATGTGTGGGTGGGTGAGCGTGGGGTGTGTGTGTGTGGGGGGGGGGGGGGTTTGAGAGAAACAGAGAGAAATAAAAATGAAAAGAAAAAGGCCCAGCATGCTGGCTGGCTTTTCCTCTGCTGTTTTTCAAAAAAGCTGTAAAGCTAACAGGGAGAGAGAGAAAATACAAAGGCCTGTGTTCTCATTTTCTCGTCTGAGAGCCCCACCAGGACCACTGAAAGTTGCTTGATTTCCCCAGTCCAATTATATCTCTGTGCTCAATCCTTCCAGAATAGCAACATCACGCCGAGGGACGCCGTCTGCCTAAGCGCAGCGTGCCTAATGGAGTCCCAGAAGTTGACTCCATTTCATTGCTCCTAACTAATGGGCTGTGATATTTTCCCAAACTGACTGCTGCTCTGCCCCCTGGAAGCTAATCTAGTCGGTGCTGCGCCGGACCCAGCCCCAACAACAACAATCCCCCCGGCCCTCTCTCTCTCTCTCTCTCTCTCTCTCCCTCTCATGCACACACACACACACACACAGACACACACACACTCCATCCTCCCCCAATGCCGGTGCTGTCTGTCTGTGTGCCTCCCCTCCCCGTGCTCATTAGTGTTTTCTAGCCGTGCGCTGATTGTCAGAGGGCTCCCTGTGATGCCAGCTTCTCCCTGTGAGGCCCGGCCCGCTGTGGTGAATTTAAGAGGACTTTAATCTAACTGGGCCGAGGAGGGGAGGAAATGGCGTGTGTGTGTGTGTGTGTGTGTGTGTGTGTGGGGGGGGGGGGGGGGTTAGTTAGGGACAGAGAGGATGACGGAGAGAGAGAGAGATAGTTGGATGTACAGCCGTGTGGCCAGACACTCTTTAAGGTGTGCTGCCTATTACTCTCCGGTGGAAAATGCATGGCCACACAACTCTAGCGTGTTGAAGAAATTGCCACCCATAAATCCACCTAAATGGGTCCCTCTTCTGTCATACCGTGGGCACGGAACATTCCTCCAGATGGCTGTGGGACACGCCAGTGGTGCCGTACAATCACTGGCATGGGGCGCGGGGGCATCAGGAATAAATATGAGGCACTTCAATGAAACATCAACTACTACCAGCAGAGACCTTCTCTACGCTTCCAGCAGTGTTGCCAGATTCTGTGAGAGAAACAAGCAACCAGGTCTAGGAAAACCAGCCGAAAAAGAAGTGACAATGGGCCACATGTGCACTTTAACATGTACATCAGCTATTTGAAAATAGCAGATCTACAAGCTCACAACGCGTTGTGAGCTTGTAGATTGGCTATTTTCAAATAAAATCTTGCGGGGAAATTATAATAAGCAGATCTGGCAACCCTTGCTTCCAGTCCAATGAAATGTTGGCAACAATCCCTTCCCTTGAGTGTCACTATAATTGTCACTATACTACAGTACATCAAAATTAACGATAAAGCGAAAATTTACATAACATTTCCGAGGTTAAAATGTATCTGTTTTTGTTAAAGTATACCGTTGAGAGAAAAGTAATTAGTTGATGTCAACAGCAAAAACAAAGCAAAACAGGGATACGTTATTTGACATAAAAAAATGCTTTACCCCCGTCTAATCAAAGTAATCTATTTCTGCCAGAAACTCAAACAGAAAAAAACATGATTCCACTTCAGGAAGAACAGGTAGAGAGCTAAATTGTCTGCTTATATATGGTGCACACAGAGGTTAATTATTTTCCTAATTACACCTCCAAACGTCAAACATTTGTTTTTCTCCCTAATTGACAAGAAAATGAACAGTGGACTACATTAGCCGCCGAGGGCTGCTCTTAGCCAGTGTGCAATGCTTAAAAGTGCCTTTCATAAGCGTCGCAGATAAAAAGCAATTATGCTCCTTTCCCCCTCTCCTGTACTACCTTTTAGCCGCTGGAATTTGCAGGGTAAATTCATTGAGGATAAGAGGCAAAACTGTAATTATGCACAATATCCGTCCCTCCTAAGTGCTGCACTTGAGGACAAAAAAGCATAGAAGCCTGAATATATTACACCAGGTTGTCCTCATCCAAAGAGTAGGTCAGGCTCCAGCAGGCACCATGAGCTGATGGCAGCAAGAGGAGCTGCTAACACATGCTCTGGCGCTTTCAGGGACACGGGGGAGTTAAGAGCCATGCTCCCTCCTCCTGATTATCGCACCTTCGCCAGGCTGCCAGGTCTCCATGCCCTCCACGCATTGATCTCATTTGGCCAGGAGATAAGGCAGTAATTGGATGAGGGCTTGGAATCAGATGGCCCGGCCTGGCTTGGCTAATTCCACTCTTCCTGGGGCTGGGGCTGGGCCGGGGGCCAAAAGGTGCAGGGCCAAGGTTAATCCCATCCAATCCCCTGTCCTACGTGGCCTGAGTGCTGCCCCATGACCTCTCACCGTGGCCCAAACACTGCCAGGATGACTCTCTCTTTAAATGGGTCAGAGCCAATTGTCTAATTAGTTTACCAAAGGTTTTACACCCATACAAGACCACATGGCCAGTTACAGTGCATACTGTAGGTGTATAATACTGTACAAGGGGCTGGATAAATATAAATATGAATGGCTTGTATGTGCAAATATATGCAATACATTTGTCATGCAAAGTTTAGGATTTACATTATGAAGAACGAGAAAGACTATAAATAACACATACAGTACAGTGTGCTAAATACAAAACAAAAAGCCAATTTCTACATTTTCCAGTTATTTTCTACTACAGTAATATTATTCTCAACTCTGCATTACACACATTTTACATCATTGGCAAAGCACATACTATACAGCATGGTCTACACATAATGCCCAGTCTCATCATCCAGGTGTCAATTTCAGCTCTGGTTCAGGCTCATGTTACTATGGGTTAATCTGAGCACATTACAATTATTTGCCTCTACTTGTACATTAGCATCCTAAAGATCCTTAAAAAGAAACTACATATATCGCAAAAATAAACTACAGTTGTTAGGTTGATCCTTAAACTCCACCCCAGGACACATCATGTCCCAGCTAATTTAATTAGCCTCAAGTGGCTTAAAATGTGTACAAACAAGGTGGTCAGTGTTTGTCACAACCGTAGTTTTTCATGGTGTACACAGCTATTACACCAGAGGGAGCTCCACAGACTTTGTACCTAGCAGATTAAACAACAACAACAACAACAACATACTGTAGCACTCATTTTACACTCAAAGGACCACAATGTAAATCTTGGGATTGTTTTTGTTTTATCCTTTTGACAGATACTGTACGTACTGTACATATATGTTCATGTATATGCATTTTTATCAATAAAAACCTCAAAACCTCAACTGTGGTTATACAGTATATGGTTGTTCTAAAGACAGGTAAACAAATATTATTTCTGTGTGTCGATTCCTGACAGTATAAGCTACAATATAGCGTCTTATAAGGTATTGCATAAAGTTGCCATATTACTTGTGGTTACTAAAATGAGATACCCTAACTAAAGTGTTTTTTTCCCTCTCAGCTGCCTAAGCCGATATGATTACTACTAACAACAAAACGTACACATTCCAAGGCAGGTCTAATTGCTTAGAAGCTCCCATTTCACCTGAATCCTCATAAAGGAGAAATTGTCGATGCTAGAAGACACATTTACATAGCATGTTTTGTCTGTTTGTTCTAGAAATTATCCGGATGGCCGGCTCTGTAATATATTATGGCAGCGTTGACTGACGTATGTGCGTAATGAAGAGCAGGGCAAATTTCCGATTAACATGGAACGATTTTCAACAAAAAAAACGACCAAAAGCACAATTTCACCCCCAGTTTTCAACGCAGAGACCAAAGACGGCCGGCAGATTAATCGCCCATTCCCTCTTTTCTATTTACACATTGTTCAGTCAGAGATGGGATTTGCCTGTATGAATCAAGTCTCTCAGAGAGCTCAGCATGTCTCGTCAGGCGTGAATTGGAGGGTGGTGGGTTGGGGGGGGGGGGTTGGTGGATGGATGGATGGTGAGACGCATCCCTCTTGGGAAACACTAATCCCCCCTATTGCGTACAGTTATTCAATTTCTGTGTCAATATCGACCATGATGGGAATGGGCTGTGTGACGAGTCCTTTGTGTCCACTGGTACTGGATGACAGGAAGCAGGCGTAATCACCTGGGAGTACATCGCTGTTGACAGCTCTGGATCAAAGCTTTGCTCCTAGAGATTAATCATAGAATGGAATGTAGCACATAAATAAGCTCCAGTAGAGAGCCAATGCATAGGGACGCATCCACTCACTGATCACACGTCATTATGTACTTATATTTTGATTTGCTGTTTACAGAAGTCAAAGTAATCAAAGTAAACCTCAATATCATCTTTAAAACTAGATTTTGAAGTGGATACACATTGGCCATCTACAGTACTGTGCACGCATGCGTGCATGTTGTGTCTGCTCTCAGACATGCACTGAAGCATGGTATTATTAATATGAAAAGACAGAGATATCAATTAATAACAGTGACAACAATGAAGGGCTTTGGGTCCAATGCCTTTGGCAAGTTAAGAAGTGCTGATGCCACAAACGCAGAATAGAGTGGCTTGTGACACATTTCTACCTCAGGCAAAGCAGTCTTCAAAACACAGACCCGAGGAAGTAGAGACATACTGCAATTGAGTTGGAAAAGAAAGACAAGCCACCCAAAAAAGACTTCATTCTTAATACCAGTCCCATGGGAAAAAAAATGCATCTCAGCTGATACATCTTTTACTGCAGTGTAAATTTAATAACAATATAGTGCAGCTGACGGTAGTCAGTGTCACTAGCTGTAGCATTGTTAGATGACATATCAGAGGGCCAGGATTGGCTTTGTCATTTCTGTTCATGGCAAGACTCCATCCAAACGATGAGCCTGAGATCTAAGATGTGATTTCCACGGGCTGCTCTTAACAAAGCATGGGAAAAAAATTAAAATAAAACCGAATACAGTATGAAAGAAAATCTCTGGGCGCAAATGCGAAACAAACAGAGACTAAGTCAACTGTAGGTTAGACCACAGCTAAACCTAGAATACCTTAAAGACAACAGCAGCTTCCTGGGGCCTCTAGATTGCAGATGGATAAAGATAATAATAATAATTTCTCATAGCTGCCTCTATTTACTGAAACCTCGTGCGTCTCCCCCATGGGAGGAGAAACAAATGAAAATGTTATTTCTCTACTCATGAACTCCTACCATGTCTGATTTTTCGCTGCTGGCAATTTAATTTCGCTTCCAAATTTGACGTAAGCCCACGACTTCAGGGAAATAAGGTCTCTGGAATAATCTTTGCCAACTGTAATTCCAGAGGCACTATCTCTCTATCTCTATCTGTTTTGTGCGCCTGTCCATCTATCTATTTATTATTTGGGGCTGTTGCCTCGTGGTTTAGGGGAAATTGCACTGGCTTCTGAAATAGAAGTGATGTGACATCCAATGCCTCACAGTAATCCTGTCAGACGCAAAGGCCTTGAATAAGACAGAACATGCCCTTCTCTCCAGCACAACAGACGGGGGAAAAAAACAGTCCTAATGCACACAGACAGCCTTGTAAAAATGTTGCTTGTCAGAAAGAAAAGCACGGGCTCAATTCTAAACACATGCAAAACATTAAGATCATAAGCCCTGAAATCACTCCATGACATTCTTGGTGTAATGCTATGGCTAGCAAATCTGATTTTCCATGCCTAGCCATCATCTTTGTTTGTCTCTTATTCCCTGTCTTTCCTCGTGCACATTCTTTAACTCAATCATGTAGAGGCTGCAGTGGGAAAATATAGAACAAAAACAACATGAAACAATAGCCACAAGCAGGGGTTTCAGTGTTTAAGCATGTTGTGAAACATTTCTCCAAAGCATAGATTATTGTTGTGTAGAACAGAAAACAAAATACTGGCCTGCCCATGGTTTTCTGTATGCTTTATCAGAGTCAGAATCATAAGCAGAATTATATTACTTGCCAGGAGTGTTTACTTTGTTTGCACATGTTTGTCTTGGTGAGGTTGCTGCATTACAGTGAATGAATTAAAAACTATATTTAACTAAAGATAGAAACCATGTGCAATACAGTCTCTGAAAATGGGTAAAAAAATACAAATGAAATACATTTATTGCGCTTGTATACATGTACTCAGAAGGTAACAGTATACATTCTGTAGTGCACTTGTTTGCATTATGTAATGTACACAGGAGGTAAACAGTAATAGTGGAAAAACAGAATAACAGGAGGTGATAGAAGGAGTAGTACTAAAAACAGTAATACAAATAATTACATTAATAGTGGGTTAGATTTGGGCTTGCTATAGTATTGAAGTTACAAATGACTGTTTTCAAAACTTGCACATTGGCACACCTAAAGTAGATTATCTGAGTACAATGAATGGACAACAATGGAAACAAGCTACCATGGAGCTATCCTTTTAGCACAACTTTTGACTGTATTACCTGTGCTGTTAACAATCTTGTTAAAGTATTCAATCAATCAATCAATCAATCAATCAGCCTGTAAGCCTGTTTAACTGTAAATTGGGACAAATGGACGTTTTTTATCGCTGAACCCTGCTTTGTAAATATTCACACATCAAAAGATCTAAAAGTTTATACCGCTCACTTAAACAACTTATTGTCTATTTACAGTAGGCTTCTCAGAAAGCATGTATAGTCAGGCCATATAAAAGTATGTTTAAAGCCAGCCAGAGTATGATACAGTACAGTAGAGCCACAATGGACAAAGTGTGCTCAAACAGATGGCACTTTCACGGAACCTTCCACCCTGTAGCTCGAGACCTTTCTTTTTGACTCTTTTAACCCTCTAAGACCGGGAACGCAACTGTGTAACCACTTTATACATATTTTATACTTTGGCTATTCAAAAATTGCAGATCTACAAACTCATAGCGCGGCACCGAGTGTGCGCTATGAGCTTGTAGATCTGCAAAAAATTTTTTGTATCTTGAAAATGTGTTCAAATCTTTGAATATGTAATTTTAAAGCAATTGTTTTTTACTCAAATATTTTCTTCTGGGGGGTCCCTGGAACAAAATATTTTGAGATGAGGGTCCGCAGCCAAATATATATCGTTTTGGGGCTCCTTGAGCTTGTATATCTGCTATTTTTGAATAGCTAAAGGAATCTAAAAATGACACGCAGATGCGTTCCCGGTCTAAATGGGTTAAGTGAAGGGAAACCGAGAAATAAAAACTCCACATAAACACCCCATGACCCTGATTTTCACTTTGAAGCTTTGAAAAGTTCAATCTCTTTTGTTTGTTCCTTAAGTTCTTCAGGGATGTGCAATACACATTTCCTAACTGTACTTTCATGTTTTCTCTCACATCGTTGGCATCTTACCCATTGACAAGTTGCCTTGAGACATCACCCAGGCAGGGTTGGTAAAGTACAGCTTCTGATCACGCCTGTTATTTCAGAACACTAACGGGAGACCAGCAGCCTGCAGCCAAGAATGCACTCGCTGATAGAGAACCGTACAGAGATTGCCGCAGTGTGCACATATACTGTATATAAGAGAAGAGATATAGATTAGGCTGCTATGTTTTGGCCCGAAGATATGGCAGAGCAGAGTCATAGGTCATGAACTAGCTGGCCTTCCAGGGGAACGATCCCAACCAAACCACACAACATTCAGAGGCCTTTTGCTCCTAACCTTAACCGAACTTCCCTACATGGACACACAGACATAAATATATACTGTATTTTGTATATGCAAACAGACACCCCACACTCCCACACTGTAATGTCCTGCAGCTAAACACGCACGCACGCACGCACGCACGCACACACACACACACACACACACACACACACACACACACACACACACACACACACACACACACACACACACACACACACACACACACACACACACACACACACACACACACACACACAAATGCTTAGAGAAGTATGTGAAGGAGCTATATTCAAATACTGGGAGGACCGGCCGGCCGGCGGACCACGGCCACCTTGGGTATCTCCAAATATGGGCACAAAAGGGACACAAACAGACGGTTACAACGGGTACTCTTGCCAAACCCCGAGACCATGACCCTGACATATCGGTCGGATCGGCGGTGCACCAAACCTATAGTATCTATATATATATAAATTCAGAATACATGTACCGCACTGCCGCAGCCTCAAGATCCAGACCATACAGGCTTCGCCTTCGCGTTCGCCTTTCTGACTGTTACACATACGCACGCACGCACGCACGCACGCACGCACGCACGCACGCACGCACGCACGCACGCACGCACGCACGCACGCACGCACGCACACATTGTGTATATACATGAAGGACCTACAGTATGCACGCAGCACCTAAAAATCCACTTTACTTTGTGCAATTGCTACCGTATAAAATGTGTACTATTATTCAATCTTTTTTGCCATTTCTGTATAATGGGATGCAAGGCAAGAATAAGGAATCCGTTTTTATGTCGTCTTCCGTTATTCATATGGCGAGAGCTTCAGGGTCTGTTTGAAAGAGACGGAGGCAGACACAAAACAAGAAATATTTCCTTCTGCAATGCCTGAATTCATACTAAATTCATTGACGATTTCTGTCATTTCTTGCTTCAAATGAGTCAGGAGAGCAGGTAAGAATGCCTTGAATCATGTTCATTGGAGGGGGGGGGGGGTGTTGGTGCTGGAGTCCTGGTGAGCCAGGTTGTGTTTTCTCTGGCTCCCAGCCAGCCTGGGCCCAAGTACACCCCCACAAGTATGCACTCTAGATCAGCTACTCCTAGGGGGGTACAAGGTGCATGTAATACTGTTTTGCCCGTTCGATGAAGACCACCCATTGCCAAAAAAACAATCCAACATTTCCCCCATTCTCCTCCGTATAGGCAGTTCTCACATTGCTCTCATTGCCATGGCAACCGGTGCTCTTCTCCTTGGGCTCTGCAGGCATCCAATCAGAGTGAGACCTTTGTAGAGATTTCTCCAGGCTCCACTTATTCAACTTATCCCACCGGAACAGCCTCCACACTGAATAGGCTGGAACAAAGCGAGGGGAGACTCCATCGCCAGAACCCCACACAACATTAAAAAATGAGGGGCTGCGGGGGTCAGGTTGCAGTGAATACTGGAATCCAGGGATACGGGAGACGAGATGCAGCCAAGAGCTGAGCCGCCGCGCACGGCGTAAGCAGGGGGACGGGGGGACGGGGGGACGGGGGGGTGGCAACACATGGCCACGGCCAATTTCAGTGGAAATTAAGTGGAATAGGATTTGTTATTGGAAGCCTCAGAGCCAGAATACTTGGCAAGTATCATGTGGCTCTGGCAACGGTTCACGCTTGGTGAGTCAAAATGGATTCCGGCTGAGCCTATTTATGTCATTCCTGAAAACATATGGATAGGATTCGGGGCGTTCAATACTTTCAACCTTCAACAATGACATTCAACACCACCACCATACAAGCCATTAATCTTCCATGAGAATAGATGTATCATCTGCGGCAGTGGAGGGAACGCGTTCAGTCAGCGTCAGCCCAGTACGGTATTTACACCGCCGACCTCAGTCTGTGTCTCAATTTCAATAATTAAAGATGAATATTTAACAAAGTATAAGGTAACAGAAGTACGGTAAAGACCGCAACAAAATCCATTGCCTCGAAACGTGCTTTGTCTTAAGCTGCATGACCCACGGGGTGGCTGTTCATGAGAATTGAGGTAGCCTTAAGGTGTAGTAAATAATTAGCCGGAATAATCTAGTGATGTCATGCAACGTGGAACCTAGAAGGCTGCTCAGAGGTCACTGCACACACAATAACACTACGCTCCCTATTAGACTAATTATATTTCTGGATCAGAGCCGCTCTGAGTGCGACTTCAAACACTTTGTTAGTGCACACACACAGGCAACCCGGCACGGCCCGGCCCTCTGTGCATGTAGAGACATGATGCAATCCGGTGGGACCTCTGGGCCGGCCCCTGACGGACAGTGGGCTGTTGAGGTAATGTCAGTACGATGGAGGCGCAGCCTAATTCTGCTCGACTGCTGTGTCACAAAGTGTCACAATCTGTTCCTGACAACCCGCCCAGACAACGGCTGAGAGAGAGAGAGAGAGAGAGAGAGAGAGAGAGAGAGAGAGAGAGAGAGAGAGAGGGGTAGAGAGAGAGCAGAAAGATGGAAGGCAGAGAGGTGTCTCGATCTGAAATACCAAGAGTGGTAATAAGCACGTATATCCACTTCCTGGAGAACAACCTATTCATCTATCTGATTTAGAGACAAAGGTGGAGGTAATCCAAGTGAGTCGTCTCTCATGTCCTGGTCTTTTGGCAAGCTACTTACTGTATATGCTGGGGAAAATATAACCTAGCATTATGGATTATACAAAATGAGAACCAAAGGGTTCATTTTGGACACAATCTCCTCCCTGGTTCCTAACTTTTGAAAGAAACCCAAGAATGTGGACAGTAAGAAGAAGAAAAAGAAAATGCACTGAAATTACTTAAAGACGTGGTTTGGTCATTTTGGCTTTCTTCATTTTATTTTGAAGTTTCATCCTGAAACGGCGTCTCAACCAATCAGACGGTCCTGTCCCCTCAGGCTATGGAACGCTGGAATCTCACTCACTGCAGCTGTGCAGCAGAGGGCTAGTGTTTGTGTAGCGTGTAGCCTGTCGCTCACGCTGCCCAAGGGAGAGAGAGAGGGCGAGGGCCAGTGTGAAGCATGTTTGTTACTACGTTGCTTATTTCTAACCTAAAATGTTTTCAGATACATATTTTAGTGTGCTGATCAAGTTTTAAATGAATAATACACCCTCTGGACGTCATCTTGAATGAATTTGAATACAAAATTGAGTAGCCGTGTAATTAAACACAATTAAAAATCAGGTGTGTTTGGAGGAACGTACAGCTATGGGAATCTCACAGGTGAATGAAATCAAGATTCATATTTATTCAGAACTGTCTGTCTATGTCTTCACGCAGTACATTTTCGTTTGACAAAGTTAAGTTAAAGTCGTGTGTTAAACGTATTTGGGAAATCGCCTGTATCTCGCCTCCTGTGTTTTGTCTCATGTATTGACAATCAACGGCCTATAACAAGTGATGACTTTTTTTTTTCTTCGTGGAAGCGCAGTGATTAGCAACCATCAGGGGGATCGATCATACTAGAGATAAATATTCTGTGACTACTAGAAAAGGTAAGAAAATTTAAAAAATCGCTGGCAGTGGATGATTCATTTATTTATTTATTTTGGCAGTGAATCAGTTAATAAAATCAAGTATACAGTCCAGTCCAGAGTTAAACTAAACCTGAGGATTCTACCTGGGGAATTGGCATGACAACTAAAATTGGGAGGTGAAAAAAAGAAGAATAAGAAAAAGCTTGAAAATCTGTTCTTGTCTGAACTCAACACGGAACTCAACACCTTACTTAAGTATAAATGTTTAAGTTTAAGTGTCCCTATGTGGCAGGCCAATTCAATCTCAATTCAAACAGAAACAGCGGAAGCACAAGTAATGTATTTGGTTAGAGGTATACGTCACCTCCTCAATTGTGAATAACAATTTTACCATCTAGATGCCTACAAACCAAACCATTACAGAGAAGACAAAACATTTCAGTGTTAAATGATCTCGTCTTTTGATCAGACACCTGCCCTCTTTTTTTAACCTTGGTTTTAGTACTTTGTAAAGCAGGAAGTGGGATCATGTGCAGTAGATTAGGGCTACATGTTTGGACTGACTATGATTATGCGGAATGCTGGATGTGAGCTTATCACCCTTTAATATGATCATAGAGTGGATGGTGGATGGTTGAGTTGTCAGTAAAGTATCCTCAGCTACAGCATTGTTTTTCCTAGCACGGCAGCGGAAGACCTTGAGTTCAGATGCCCTGTGAGTGGTCGAAACGGGGGAAGGGAGTGCTTGTTTTGTTTAACGTAATAATAACCTATTCTGTCCACCACGGCTTGCCTACTCAGACGGCGAGCTCAATTTCCAGACATGTCTCACGTCAAGGCCTCGCTGTCTGCCTTGTTTTAACCCATTAAGACCGGGAACGCATCTTTGTAACCACTTTAACCATCATATTATACTTTGGCTATTCAAAAATAGCAGATATACAAGCTCATAGCACGGCACCGAGTGCCGTGCTATGAGCTTGTAGATCTACTATTTTTTTTAAATCGTGATTTTTTTTTTTGCAAATCTTTGAATATATTTTTTTCTGGGGGTCCCTGGAACAAAATATTTTGAGATGGGGTCCGCGACCAAATACATATAATTTCGGGGGTCTTTGACATGAAAAAGGTTTGAGAACCACTGATATTATAGCAACAAAGGTTTTTTCAAAAAACTTTTAGGATTTAGAAGACATTTGTAAAATCCACCAGAAGCAAAGATTTGAGTTACAAATGTTCGCTTTAAAAAATATATTTCAGAATAATTGCAGATATACAAGCTCATAGCGCGGCATTCGGTGCCACGCTATGAGCTTGTATAGCTGCTATTTTTGAATAGCCAAAGACATCTTAAAATGGCACAGATGCGTTCCCGTTCTTAATGGGTTAAGGTGATTTAAAAAGTAATGCATTTGAGTGAACCAAAATAAGTGCTCGTCTTCCCTCAGACATCCTATGAAAAACTAAATCGCCTACAGTGCACACACAGTCCCACTATGTTGTTGTTGTTGCAAAGCATTATCTCACTCCTGGACAGTTTCAGAGTTTCAGGCTATGCTTACACAATACACATTATTTACATGCCTGCCATAAAGCCCTAAAGCAATCATGGAGCCATGAAGCAATCAAAAAAGGCTGTCGAGCAATCCACGACCTCTGCTGCGCATCTGCTTCCTCTGCACTGTGGCTGGGACAGAGCCTGGACTGGGCAAGGAATACGATCCTATGATAATGAGCTAATTATAGGTACAACATTCTGACTCCCATATCTAGATGCTTGTCTCTAATAAAGAACATTTCAAATCATTGAGAGAGAGAGAGAGAGGGAGAGAGAGAGAGAAAATCTCATACTGGATAATTGATGCAAGCAATTACAAGTTCTATGTCGGAGTAAATTGGCTGGCATATCTGGACATGTAGGGAGACTGCGACCTCATTTACATCAGAGTGTCAGGAAATAATTGGAAGAGTGTACTGAGGTGGGATGGACATGGTGTTATGTGAACCAGTCCTGGCAACATTAATAAGCAGTTCAATGGGACAACCAGATTCTTGTCAAGACACTGAAGCTTATGGAAAAGACATGCTGTAGCTGCCCAAGTTCAAAACAAAACATTAGGTTCAGCCTTTTCATAGGTTCGAGTGAAATTTTAATCATAACATTGATTTACAAAACCACAGCTATATTTTATGTCATTAATCAGTTTCCCGAAGCCGTAAACCGAGCATTTGAGATGGGTTCCCCACATGCGTTCACCATTCCAGATAGGCTGTCATGTTTTAATCAGAGAGCCAGTAATAACGGAGTTCAGTTTTACTGGCCATAAGGGAGACTTTAGCTCCGTTCTGGCTGAAACCGCTTCAAAAGCATGGAAAGATGATGGGCTTGACTTTTTTTCACGATATCACTTCCAGATGTTTCATTAGAATGCAACTTTAAAAGACCTCACCGCAAAAGAACCTTCCCATGTGAGAGGAGTCAGGACACACGAGGATGGATTTCAGGACCCCCAATTTTCACATTTCTGTCAGGAACGACTGTCTCAAATAACTCCACTAAGCTGGTAGTATCAATAACACTGTTACAACCAATATACTTTTAGGCTGCCAACAGAATGAACGGACTGTCATCAAAGTATTGATGCCATTGTGGGCACTTTGCTGTCAAAATAACGCCTTGTAAAAAGCAGTTCCATATCACAGAAATGCATATCTTTGCATGCTGTTACTCGAGCACTGTATACTGTATGCAATAGCATTCCCTATAATGAAAGTGTAATCCAACAGGTAACATTGCGTCATTCCAGTGCTTTAAGTACGACTACTTCCCCTCGCAAAAAAACAACGACAGACCGACTTCATTCAGCAGGCAGGGCCAGTGTTGAGACGGAATAGAAGGCTATTGGGCGAATATAAAAATTGCCACCAAAAATATGGGGGTAGATTCATTACAGGGCTTCTCCAGCTTGTATCTCATCAGGCAGGCTGGGGGCTGACTGGCGGGCCCTGACCTAGTACTCCTGGGCCTCTCTCTCGCGATTGCACCCGCCTCTCATCAAGTGCCTTGGGTGGGAGAAAAGCAGTAACGTGCTGTTTACTCGCAATCCGAAGGCCCATAATTGCCAATTTATTTGATAGGCAGCCGAGTAATGATGGCATTTCACCCTTTACCGCAGAGACTAAACGCAAAAGTGATTCATCCCAGGCTTCATGATCCAGCAGACTCTCTCCCCCTGCACAGGACTGCAGCCTGCCTGAAATGCCTGCCTGCCACCCAGACTGAGGGAGGGAAGGGGGTTTGGAAGGAGGTGGAGGGGGGGGGGGGGCTGCCATGTCGAGCTTCAAACGAACCCAAAAGGGAACCCAGAGCTTCAGAGCAAATACTGGCTAAGCCTGCCAATTTAGCTGGGGTTTGGGGGTTGAGGCAAACACAGTCAGGCTGATGTGCCATTTGTAGACCTTAATGAGCTGGCAGGATGGAGTGAGGAAGGAGAGAGGGTAAAACAGAGCAAGGGGTGAGAGAGAGAGAGAGAGAGAAAGACTGCCAGGGCCTGACCTCCCGTGGCCTCTCTCTCTCTCCCGCTCCGGCAGGGCCAGGCCAGAGAACTGGGCTTATCTGCTTCATCAGAGAAGAGTCAGAGGGGGAGGGGGATGCCTGCAGTGGATATCATTAGGAAAACGTTGGACTGATGAGTGGTTGGAGCCATAGCTAACCTCCAATTCAAACTGCTCCCTGGTACAATTGAATAAAATGCAATGTGTGTCTCTGTCCACATGAACAGATAATATGCCAGGAGCATGCACCAGAATATTGTATTACAATATGCAACGAGGAAGAAGTTGGTACTGTATGTCTAAACCAAGTTTTTAAGAGGCAAAAGTCCAAGTCATGGTAGACACAACAATCTATCTTTCCCTCCGTCCTTCTACATCCCTTCGGGCTGTCCTCCCTTTAGTCGGGGGAACAAGCACTTCAGATCATGTGTGAAGTGGGTTTTTACAGGAGAGCTTGAGGGGTCTTGTTCAAGGAACCCATGGGGATTATCTTTCCCTCTCGTCTAGGACAGTGTGAAAAGTCATCTTCTCTTTTAAGCCTAGCTTTCAGCAGCTCTACTAAAGACAACGTCTCCAACACGGGGGCGGCTAGGCCAGACAGTATAGGGGCAGCTGGTGCGGCAGTCATCTGGCCCCCTCCAGGGCAAACAGACCGGCTAAAACAGGCCAGTTCAGGAGAATATCCTACTCATCGTGAACAATGAGAGTGGGCGGTTTAAGCTTCAGAGAACTTAACATTTCAAAAACAAATTGAGCTTATGAATGTGGTAATTGAGACTATGTTTCAACAAGTGGGGTCAAAATTGTGATATTAGCTGATTAGTAGTTAATGGCATTTACAAAAGCCATGTGTGCAATACTGAGTTTTTAGGGTGTACTGTAATATGGTAATTTTGTAATTATTAAAACATAATTTGTGTGTGATGTGAGTTCACTATTGGGGTGACTCTCAACTCAGTGGAAGTTGAACGTTTCGACAATGAGGCGAATGGCGTAAGCAACCAATAATTACAAAGTTTCACTTGAAAATGTTGTTTACACAGCTATATATACAGTGCTTTTCCTTTCATAGAAAAACCACAGTGCTAATGCATCAAGTGTGGACTGCAATTATGTTCCGCTCGATTCCTCAAGTGTTCAATGGCAATACTGTATCACTTTTAGGCAATTGGCTATGACTAACCATGGCATAACTGATTGCAAATTGAAAGCTTTTCTTCATTCTCTTCGGCAGCAACAGCTGCGAGCATCAATCAACCTGGCACTATGCATGTCGAAAATGCTCCTATTTAACTATCATTTGTCTTGGTTTAGCTCCACGGAGCAACTCCGGTTCGGCTTGACTAAAAATCAGTAGGTATCATTTCAATTTCTGATGTCAACATCAAATTACTTATTTCATTTCATGCCTGGTCAAGCACTGTAAAGCTACACGCAGAATCGGTTTTGCTTCAGTTGCCCGGCCATGTCTTTCTCAAAGACTAGCTCGCCTCCCTACTGACAGCTTTAATTATGGCCAGATATCTGATATCTCCACTGTAGATTCTCCACACAAATCAAAGAGCAGCAGTAGATCTCTGCACCGCTCCCTCAAGCCTGCTCCCTTTACATCTTGGAATGTGTCACCGGGCACAGGGACACATCTCTCTCTCTTACTTGTGACATTTAATGCTTGACTTAGCTTCTATAAAAGGAACAAGGAACTGGGTAAATAGGATATCCTTATTGCACCAGTACCAAGGAACGCCTGGGTGTATGTGTGCAAAATAAATAACCAAATCGTATTGGTACACGGCCAAAGAAAAGAAAAAAAGAACCTACAATACGTAAGTACTTACCTTTTGCCTGTGTGCGGTGAGGGTGTGAGGCCACACATAATAAAGTTATATCAATGTGAAATTGTGTCAGCAAAAACAGAGACTTTCATCTGCAGGCTAGCAATATGCAAAGCTAGCTTATATTACATACAGTAGTACTGTATTATCAGCTATAATATAGAATATTTTTTTAAGTGAATGATTAGATACAGTAATGCTGCAGGTTGCAGGAACCTGAAACTTCTGTAATTTAACATCATCATATGGTACAACTATCACCAGGGATAACTGCTGATTACTGTTAAGAATGTTATGTTGTGTTGCATCATGTGCTTGGAGGGGCAAATTACAGCGTACATACTGTAACATTAACAGTGTTTCTTGGAAAGCCACAAGTACAGACACAAGTACTGGTTCAAGCCAGTTAAATCGTTTCTTCAGCAATTATATGCGTTATTCTTCAGACAGGAGAGTGTAGAGAGATATGAAACCAAGGGCAGAGAAAACAGAATATGCATGACAAGATGATCTCCTCTAAAGTTGGATTAAAACGTGGGTCCATGCGGCTCCAATGAGAATGTTCTGTGCACTAGCAACTGGCTGTGCCAGTAGAAGGTCTCTACCCTGTAATAAATCAATATCAATTATAATCAATAAGGAAGGAAACTACAACAGCCTTATACAGTAAGTGCAAAGACTGCAACCAAATCCATACACAAATAAAGCATAAAGCATATTGCTGCATAATGTGGCCATAATTTCTCTTAAAGGTTGTTTGGTTCAGTTAAGGGGGAATTCTAAGACTTATCAGGAAAACTCACTTTATTTATATGTTCATTTATATTTCATTTATATTCTACCTATATGAAGGTATGCTGAATGATGAGCTTAGCCTAGTTTGCTCAATTCCAGTGTCTATGGGATCAAGTAGCATCTCCTATCAAAAATAGGGGGCAAAGAAAGTTGTTTGATCTAATTCCTTTGCTAATAGTAGTATATCAGTGAATTTTACTGTAACTACGTAAATTATAAGCTGCCGTTCTCACTGGCCACGCACGCACGCTCCTCTTGCGCACGTGAAGTTTCTTTTTCTGCTCTGTGCGCATTCTCGGATGTTTAACCAGATGTCCTGGTTTGGCCAGGGTTTGGCAAGAACAGTCAGTTCTTGCCAAAGGTTCAGTGTTGACAATGGAGTGGTGTTATGTCTTAACGTGTTTGTTTGGTGTGCGTATCTGTTCATGTACTCACGTCTGTCAGTCTGTCTCTAGAACTGCTCCTGATGGACGGCTTGGACTCTCCACTCACGCTCTCACTGTCGCTGTCCTTACAGTTGTTCTGTCCAGGCTTCAGCTGTGGAACGCAACAGACACACGCACGCACGCACGCACGCACGCACGCACGCACGCACACACACACACACACACACACACACACACACACACACACACACACACACACACACACACACACACACACACACACACACACACACACACACACACACACACAGTTACGACCCGGCACACACACAGAAGAGAGGTCCATGCATTAACCCATTAAGACCTGAGGCCGCGGACACCCATCTCAAAATGTTTTGTTCTAAGGAACCCCCAGAAGCAAAGCACACATTTTTAAGATTTTTCAAAATTAGCAGATCTACAAGCTCATAGCGCGGCACTCGGTGCCGCGCTATGAGCTTGTAGATCTGCTATTTTTGAATAGCCAAAGAAATCAAAAAATTACACAGATGCGTTCCCGGTCTTTATGGGTTAAACAAGGTGAAGATCACTGGAAAGCGCTACAGTTTGACAGAGCTTGACACATTTTTGCCAAGAAAAAGAACTGAGAACTGGCAGAGGCCACACTGTGCTGTCTCTGTAAATCTGTCATGTTTATGAGGCCATTGAGTAGACTATTGAGCAGCAGCCGTCACTCTGCTTGCCAATGACAGATGCCATCTGATCTCACAGTGTGAGATCCACTATGCGTTCTGGAACGAGAGCAGGGGGGGACAAAAGAAAAACAACCACCCTCCAGATTCTTCAAATGGGGGCCTCTCTCTCTCTCTCCCTTCCAAACAGATGACACACACGCTGAGGCAACAGGAATCCAGTGAATGTCATCCGCACAGTGACTGTGTCAGAGAGACAGAAGAAGAAACAGAGGACGAGTAAAAAGGGGGGGGAGGTTGTGCCAAGCCAGAGAGCATCTGAGCCCCTCCGAAAGAGCTGGAGAACAATGCAGGGTTCTCGGGGGAGTATAGGAACAGTGGGGGGGCCTCTGCTCCAGTCCATGTCTGCCTCTGAAGCGTCCACACTGCTCCTTCCAAGACTAGACAAATGGATGGATTCATTTCAAAGGGAATAAAAAGCTTGCTCTGTGGACCACTTGGAACATAGCAGTTAACATGGCTACTAAGCCCCTTACACAGGGGTTTCCCAAACCTTTTCATGCCAAGGACCCCCAAATAGCCATAGCCTCTAGCTCCTATTGTGAGATGGCTTTTAAAGAAAGAAAGAAAGAAAAGTTGTGATTTTGATAACCTGCTATTATTGATATTGCTTGAAAACAATGACATGCTCAATATAGGGACGCCAGGTTCAAAGTGGTTAAAAATGTCTGAGTGTCTTTTTCTTTCCTTCATGATACTTTTCCACCCTCTCCTTTCTAATGTGCCCACCTGGCCCACACTTTGAAAACCTGTGACCAAACACAGTGAAAACCAGTGTGTTCATGTAAATGAGACTCTTTTCTTAATACTCTCCGAGTTAAATGAGCACTCTGGACTCTACCGTGTAGGTGTCTATAGTGCAGCAGATGTGGTGGGACTTGGACCTGAAGATGATGATTCAGTTCAGTCTCCTCTCCACTTTACCTCCCTACCCCGCCTCTAGAGGGACAGAGCTTTTTCCTTTTTTTAAACTTCTCCTCCAATATTCACATTTCAGGTATTGGCATTGCTTTAGTGTAATGAAAGGGCACAAAGTGAAGGAATACCCAAAGAGCCCTCGAGTTGAGCAGATAATTAAAATGAAAATGTTCTCTTTTCTGTAGCCATTAGCAGTGTGAAAGGAATCTGTTTCCTAGGGAGAATTGCGTGATGGGTGGAAGGCGGCTGGGTTCGCCAGAGTGCTGAACACGATAAGAGAGTCAGAGCATTGGGAATGCCTGATGGGCCTCTGTGCGTGTGTGCATGTGTGTGTGTGTGTGTGTGTGTGTGTGTGTGTGTGTGTGTGTGTGTGTGTGCGTGTGTGTGTAAAGTAGATGAAGAGCGCTGGGCCACACAAGAGAGAGCTGGAGGGAACTCATAGGACCATGGAGATACAGAGCACATGCCAGCACATACACGTACACACTCACGCGCGCGCACGCACGTACACACACACACACACACACACACACAGGCCACAGCACTGTGATAGCACTAATTACCTCCAACACATTTTCATTCCCACAAAACCAGGCGACGTTTCCGCTCTTTTCTGGTAAATGCCAGTTCCTCTGAAGGGAGTTCCATATTTTCAGAGGGAAAAGGAGAGAATAATATCTCATCCACTCTGGCCCATGAACAGAGTTCTTGTTTATGTCCCGCTTGGCAGCTACTTCATCAAAACATGTTGACCTATCATATTCATTAGCCAGCCACACGTCTCTGCACATTCATGCATATCGACGCTGTCAGGCGGAAACCTCGTATGTCCAAAGAGTTTCAGGAAAAAATAACTTGTGTTCCAATGGATCCAATGTAGACATTATTTAGCCACAAGCTTTGTTAATACTCATTGGTTAAATATTTATAAAACCCACTTTCAACCTGCTGTCCCGATTTTGGGCATCAATACAGTACACATTGCATTGTGAGCTTGTAGATCAGCCATTTTCGCTACGCTACTTTTGCATGACACAGTTACAGTATACGATGAAGTATAACAAATATAATAATGAATATAATATAATAAAATAGGGCATTCATTTATCAAACACATAAAAAGATGAGATATGGAGATACAAAGGCTGACAGCAACGATATACAGCAGACACTCTCACACAAGCTCACAATTGCTGCTGATCCAATAGCAGCCACAAATATTTGGTCAGCTTAATAAGAATGTAAGGAACTTGAAGGAGAGACTCACACAGGGTGATATAGTCTTATGGTATATTCACATCCTCACTGACGTGGATAAATGAATCTGGCAGCAAATTGACGCTGTGGAAATGAGATGATAATCATTCTCTCTACCCCTGACTTATCAGCGTGGAAAAGTACTCCATGAAATCAGAAATCTTGAACAAATTTAAAGGAGCATAATGTATGAAGAATGTGCCTAATAAAGACACTCCAATAAAAGGAGGGCTCTTCTTTCAAGGTTATTACATAGCTTAGGACCTGATTACGCAGCTATTTGAAAATGTATCCCTCAGCTTGTTCCCTTTTTATTTCCCCCTGAGCTCCCTTAAATTACTTCTGAGAATTCTGTGCACCCTCCCCCCTCCTTTTTTTTGTTCTTCTGAGGTTCAGATTATAGATTATTTTTTTAATGGAATGATTAATGTATGTGTTCGGCTAACGGGGGGGAATGCTGGTGGTCAGTAGGATCAAAAAGCGGAGCTGAAACTTAATGACCTGCTGCCTTCTGATTAATCAAAGTGAGAGACATGTGTGGGCGCCTGGGCGGGTGTGTGTGTGTGTGTGTGTGTGTGTGTGTGTGTGTGTGTGTGTGTGTGTGTGTGTGTGTGTGTGTGTGTGTGTGTGTGTGTGTGTGTGGGAGTTGAGGTCTAAATGACCTATACAATTAGAGCAGTGGTCTGATCACTCCCACTTGTTACTCAGCAATGATTTAAGAGCCTTTTAAACTTAGTTTCTGTTTGGCCTCCTGCAGTGAACACAGATGGATCTCGTTGCATTTGAACTAAGTCAGAGAGAGAGACAGAGAGAGAGTGAGAGAGAGAGAGAGAGTAAAAACGGTGTGTGTGTGTGTGTGTGTGTGTGTGTGTGTGTGTGTGTGTGTGTGTGTGTGTGTGTGTGTGTGTGTGTGTGTGTGTGTGTGTGGGCGCACGCGCGCGCGTTCATGTCTGTTCGTGTGCATTACCATAGTGCGTGCATGACCGCGTGTACGCCTGTGTGTGTGTGCAAATGCCCCGAGGTGTGTTGTGGTGATTCAACAAACATAAAGACATTAATTAAGCGGCAGGCTGAACCATAAGGATGCATTCATTTAATGACCTGATCCACACAGCCTGGGTAAAGACTGGCCCTGCAGGAAGATAACAAACAGATGGTTTTAATATTCCAGAGGCTAATTTCACATCAATTAAAAACACAGCGAGACATTAGCATCTAATGAAACATTTAAACTACTAGTAAGTGCATCTGCCATTAATTTCCACACAGTGAGGTCTTGTTTTCTTGCAATCTGTTCTGTGTTAGGGGGGAGAAGTGTTTTTTTTCCTTTTTTTCATTTCTTCTTTTGCAGCCTGAATTTACTGAAGTATACAATCAACAACTGTTTTCAATCAGCAGTCTGTATGATGCTTTGGTACCACGCATGCAAAACCTAAGCAGTGTTCAGCAAGATTCAACATTACATGCACGTGTTAGTGGACCTTCAACCTTTATTCTTCTCCTGCTAAGCAGTCCCCTAGAGCAGAGGTTCTCAAACTTTTTCATGCCAAGGACCCCCAAAATGATATGTATTTGACCGCGGACCCCCCCCCATCTCAAATAGTTTGTACCAGGGACCCAGAATCACGAGATTTGAGTTAAAAATGTTCGCATAAAAATATATTTATTCAAAAGGTTTGCACACATTTTCACGTTTAAAAAAAAATAGCAGATCTGCAAGCTCATAGCGCAGCACTCGGTGCCGCGCTATGAGTTTGTAGATCTGCTATTTTTTTTTTTTTGAATAGCCAAAGTATAAAAGGTTAAAAAGATTGCGATGCTATATTAACACATTTTGCTGGGGACCCCCTGGTACCCCCCCAAGGACCCCTGGGGGTCCCCGGACCCCACTTTGAGAACCAATGCCCTAGAGTCTGTGCTGCTCTCTGTACACCCAACTGGAAATCGGCCAAAGGGTGACGCGAGAGGGAAAGCCAGTAGAGTTCATCCTGGAATCCGCCAATTAGATTATGATGACAGTATCTTGTGTGAAATGCTGATATTTTGGCCTGAGAGTAGTAGTAGTAAGCCTCGCCGAGCCATGTGGCCCATAGGTCAGCAGCCTATCTCCTGTTTCTGTAGCGTGGGGCAGCTTGATGTACTAGTACATAGGTTCTCAAAGTGGGGTCCGGGGACCCCCAGGGGTCCTTGAGGGAGTTCCAAGGGGTCCCCAGCTAAATGATGGATAGTTAGGAACCAAATGGACCCTTATGGGTGTGTAACTCTGAGAGTGTACAAATGGAACCAAATGGACCCTAACGGGTCCATTTGGTTCCATTTGTACACTCTCAAGAGTTAAATTAACATTGATTTTACAATATAAATTGGGGTCCCATGAGATAGAAATGCCGTTAAATGGGGGTCCGTAGCCTAATGCATGTCAAACTGGGGTTCCTTGAAATTAAAATGGTTGGGAATCACTGCTAGTACCGTAAAAATCTTCTCTGTTATGGGGGTCCTTGGCATATCTTTTCAAATGGGGTCCATGGGCTATGGGCTAATAAGTGTCAATGTTGGGGTCCTTGACATGAAAAAGTTTGAGAACCACTGTACTAGTACACCCCCTGGACATGATACTAGTACGTCGCAGGGACCCAAATCCATCCCTTAATGCCGAGTGCCAAGCAGGGACGGATTGGGTCCCGTTTTTAACAGTCTTTGGTATGATCCGGCCAGGGATAGAACCCCAATCTCAGGGCGAGCACTCTAACCACAAGGCCACTGAGCTGGTTCATGGCCATCTGCCTGTGCAAGTGGAATGTTTGTCCTAACGGTGGCACTAAAGGAAAGGCCAAAAATGGGCAATCTCCAAGCTCATAATATGTACGAAATTCTTTATTTGAAAAAATGCAGGATAAGAATCCAGATTTGTTTTGGATGTATGAATGTTATATGTTAAGTTGGCTGTTCAATAAGGAAGTCTTTGTTTTAGGAAAATTCATAGAGAAAGCATGGCAGTTGAGATGGAGGACGATGTACCCGTAACTTGGACAATCAAAATGTTTATGTATTCTGTCTGTGGTGTATCTTGGTGTATATGTACATTGTGTGAGTGTCTTATAAGCCCGTGCGGGCTGGGCATCATGTGGTGCAGGACACTATAATAAAAATCTATCTATCTATCTATCTGTTGCATTGAGACACGCTGTGAGCTTGGAGATCTGCTATTTTAGCTATTTTTGTATTAACGAGATTGTGATTAAATACTAACTACATTGGATTAATTTGAACGCATTTCCTGAACTTGGACATACAAGGTTTCCGCGTGACACAGCGGCGATATGCATGTGAGTCAGGAAGAGTCAGACGATGTTAGTGCAGCTGCTGCCCCACTTTCATCTAGCAGATCACTGGAGCACTGAATGAATTAATTCAAGAGGTAGATGGAATACGAAGGAATCGTTTTATTCAAGCAAAGTGAGCATGTCAGCAGGGATAATGGTGCAGCACGTCACTTTTAGCCAAATATATACCGTTTCAGGAGGAGCTTAAAGTGTTTGAAATCTTCACATTCAAAATGCGCTAATTTGGTGAAGCTGGAATCAAAGCAGCGCTACACACTGTAGGAAAATACCAAACACCTGTAAAAGCAGAAGAATAGAGGAGGGGGCTTTACATAATAATAAAGCCTAAGGAATCTTCTTAAAACCTGCCATGTGTGGGAGGAGACAATTGGCATAACAACTAAATAGGGGGAAAATATGCAGTAACTGCACACTTGATCACCTTTTAAAGCTGCCTGCAATTGAGAACATTTTTGTGACCAATCTGTATGATAGATAGAGTATGTTAAAGGTAGGGTAAGTGATATTTTTTTGTATCTTTTTTTGTTAAAAAGGTTAAAGTACTATTCTGTACTAGTACTAATCATTGCTACAGAGCGTTTGTTTGGTCACAGGGGTCTCTCTAGCTCTTTAGTAAACAGAAAATAATACATTTTCAGGTAGGTGACAACATTTAAGCCGATCTTGAATTTGGCAATAAATAATTAACTGATGGTAATTTTACTGATTCAGTCACATTCCTTAAGCCCTGAAACCTAGGGTTAAACACCTTTCTAGGTTGAGTAAACAGAATCCAAATATGTTTTCTATCTATTTGGGGTTTCAACCATATACTGACCTATCTAATATTGGAATTATTGCAAACCAACCACTAGGGGGTGAGCCCAACTCGTTTGCAAGGGTTTTTGAAAACCTTATGCCCAGACCAATGCCAAAAATCTAAAACTAGATACCAAGTGCACAATTTTAATGATTTTTTACATATTTCCTCCCAGTTTATAGTCATTTTAAGCTCCCGACAACCATCGCAGACGCCGTCTTGAAAATTATGCCTTTCCAGAAGTCTGATTTTCCTAGATTTTTAGTATTAGTATTTTTCGCAATAAGTCAGTATAGTAAATCTTACCCTCGTTCTGTTCTCCATTAAAAACACAGGTCACGTCTTTCCAGTCCAGTTCCTTGCTGACTTTTATATTAAGATCCCGGAAGTTGCCTGTCTCCACGCAGCGTATGTGGTGTGTTTTTCTCAAGTAGCCGTGCCAAACGAGGTTGTTTCTTACAATAATACGCTACTTTTGAGATAATATAATTTAAAAAAAAATGTTTTCTTTAAAATGCGACAAGGCAACACTGGTGGGAGACCTGGGTTTGAATCCCAGGAACGACGTAAATCTAAATGGATTGCAGATTTATGTTATCACGGTATGGCTTTCCAATGGAGTGATAATAGGCTCTATGCACAGCAGCCATATTGTGAAGAAATTCACAGGTGTTACCAATGATACTAATGAAGGCTCTGTTCCATTCTGTTCAAACAGAGTCAGGGTGCTGATATTGTGCATGTTGACTCACTGGAAACACTCTGTTACACCAGTGGGTCTCAAAGTGTGGGGTCCAGGGACCCTCATGCTTCCTTGAGGGGGTTTCAATGGCCTCTTACGGGTGTGTAACTCTGAGAGTGTACAAATGGAACCAAATGGACCCGTAAGGGTCCATTTGGTTCCATTTGTACACTCTCAGAGTTATGGTGGTTGTGGAAAGAAATTAAAAAGTCTGAGAACCACTGTGCTACACTAAATGGAACAGGGCCTTCATTAGTACTATCATTGGTAACACCTGTGAATTTCTTCACAATATGGCTGCTGTGCATAGAGCCTATTGCCTCAATCACATGCGTGTGATATATCCATGGAAGCTAGTTTCACTCAACAATGTTTGAAAACTCAGGAATTTCAATTAAACCTTATGAAAAGGGTTGCTATGGGCCCAAACTCAACTGTGTGTTGATCTACAGTACAGTATATATTCAAGTGCAGACCCTGAAGCAAACAAGCATACCGCAATAGGCGGGTTTACAGCAGCATTATCGAGTTGCTACATGGATTGTCAAAGGTACAGCTGAATGCCACTTAAGTTTCACAAAAGCATAGCTTGAGATTTCCCCTAAAGGTTGCCGTCTTTACAATACAAACTGCTTCATAAAAGCAGGAAAAATCAATAGAATACGGAATGTTTTCATTTCAGCGGCACCTTTGAGGGCAGTAGAGGGGAGACACTCTTATTCAACTTTTATTCAACCGTCCAGCAAGAACTGGATGTTCTTGAGAGAAAGAGCTTTTTGTTGTGCTGGCCATTTTCAACTGTATTTATCTAGTGTTATCTAACATAATGATCAATACCAAGCTGTAGTCCATCAGCATGTTTGATTGCACAAAGGTAATAAAACATGGCCAACATCCCATGGGCAAGTCGAACAAAAAGCCTGCCAACACATATTTTTACACAAAATCAAAGTCAATCTGCGTCCTCTTTAGATTTCAGAGAGGTGGTCTGGTGTGGATGGGGTGTCATACAATTTATCATTTTAGCTGACACTCTGATCCAGAGTGACTTACTGTACAAATTGTATGATCGTAGTAAATGGCATGAACTCTGGTCAACACATGGCAAGTGGTCAAGTAAATAGAGTGCAACGAAAAGTGAGTGGTACCAAAATGTGACAATGAAGTAAGTGATGGAGTTTTGAAGGTATTAGCTATTCAAAAATAGCAGATCTACAAGCTCATAGCGCGGCACCGCTATGAGCTTGTAGATCTGCTATTTTAGAAAAATAGTGAATATGTGTGCAAATCTTTGAATATATATGTTTTTAAAGCGAACGTTTGTAACTCAAATCTTTGCTTCTGGAGGGTCCCTGGAACAAAATATTTTGATCCGCGGCCAAATACATGTCATTTTGGGGGTCCTTGACATGAAAAAGTTTGAGAACCACTGATATAGAAACATACGTTTTTTCAAAAAAACTGTTAGGATTTAGAAGACATTTTGTTGAATCGGAACCTCAGGCCTCAATGGGTTAAAGTGTACAGAAAAACACAAAACACCTGAATTAATATGGCAGGTAAAAATCTAATTAACAGCTTTTACAAGATTGTCTTTAACAAGTGGACTCAATTATTTTCTCACTTAGTTGAAAAGTGCTCACCAGTGCCTCAGAGAACGTTAAGAAGTGTACTGAGCTATTCTCAAGGGCTACACTACAGACACTCAATGCAATCAAGCACAAAAGTGGGGCTGCTAACATTTCCTAACCGCAAAGGCTTTTTTTACCCGAGCCATACACAACCAGACTGGCTCAAAACTCCACCCCCAAGCCACCATTTCCCCCCATCGCACAGAAAAGAGAGGGGAGGGAAAAAAAGACAAAACTGGGCTCAGTTTTCTATACTGGCCTCTGAGGGATTCCGTAGCTATCAGCTCCTGGTTTCCCTTAGTTACGCACAACAGCAGCTGCGGAACTCAGCGGTAATAAAACCTGGAACAATTTAACAGCTTTTATTGTTCTTCTGCGGCTTTCAGAGCAGCTAACCTGTCCTCTCCGGATCTGGCAGAGGAGAATCCCACTAGGGCGGCAATGAAAGAGGATCTCATTTACCTAAAAGCGCTTATAAATTTTTAATTTGCTTTAACAAGTAAATTAACAAGTCCCTCATTTGGGAAGTTTTATGGCCGCTTGCCACTGAGGGAGAACCATGAAAGTTTTATAGATAATCCACTAGCTAGGCTAGGTTGCTTACAATAAATCGTCTATTTCCCGTGGCGCTGTCAAATCCCCTTGGTTTTCCAGTGACTACACTTTGAATATCTCCTTTATGCTACCTTCAGAAGTCTATATAGTGTACCAGGGCCATTACCGATCTGCCGCAGTGGTACTCAGCAGTTAACACGAACACAGACAACATTTCTGTCGGCTTCATACAGGAATGATCATATCATAGCTTTAGGACACGCCGATGCCAAACATTAGATTACAATAAGCATCGCCAATTATGTGTCTGGCAGCTTCACTTATCACATGAGCCACGCAGTAAAAGCCATGTTGGACTGCGAGACAGCAGCAGTTGGAAACTGTTGGGCCAGCTTAACATGCAGCCGTTTTTTTTTTCCCTGACAAGAATGTTATGTGAAGGGGGGACGAAGGGTTGTTCGGGGCCTCTGCAAGGGGCCCTGCATCATCTTTCCGACAGTAGCTGTGTCGGCGAGCCCACCAGTGTGGCCCGGCTGTGACCCTACCACTCGACTCTGAGGCCCAGCTGCTCTAACTGCCACAGACAGGCACCCTGCCTCGCCCTCTCTCGCTCTCTCCCACCCTCACTCGCAGCCTGTCAGCGAGCATCAATGACCCCCCCCCACACACCCACACACACATACATACACACACACTCCCACTGCCGCAGATTTGTTTATGGTTGACTCTGTGTGCGGTAGAAAAGGTCACGGGAGCACGACATGAAAATAACACTTAACACATCTTTCTGAATCTCCGTCAAGCACGCAGAGGTCATGAGTTCTTACATCATGACCAATGCGAGTGGCATACTGTTTATTCTTGGTAAACTATACTATATATATGCTAATGCACTGTAGACCAGTGGTTCTCAAAGTGGGGTCCGGGGACCCCCGGGGATCCTTGAGGGGGTTCAAGGGGGTCCCCAGCAAAATACAGCATCAAAATATCTTTTACCACTTTAACCCTATATCATGTACATTGGATCCTATATTAAAATTGACTAATGGGAGGGAGGCGGACGAACCTCTGACTCAGACATAACCATAAACAAGCCCGATACGCCCATGTATAGGCAGGACCATGGCCACATCACTCTGACTCAGACATAACCATAAACAAACCCGATACAGCCATATAGGCAGGACCACGGCCATGTCACTATGACTTAACCAGGGCCTTCCATAGAAAGAAACGTCATGTTTATGGTTATGACTCAGACATAACCATAAACAAACCCGATACAGATACACCCATATATAGGCATATGGAGACCCGGTTGTCCAAGGCCACAGATTCGACCACATGGCAGCACAGCCACTATTCATCGGTATATGTAAAATATAGTGCACGAGGAAGCACTCCATTTCCCCCCTCACTGTGTCGGCTATGATCTGCTGTGATCATGTGTTATTTTCTAGCAAAACGGGTGATCTGTGGGATAAAATGCAACGCACCCATTCACTACGGCTTTTCTGGGCTCAGTGTTGGAATGTGATGCTAAAGCAAAGCTCTGGAGCCACAGAGGACTAGACACACCAGCCTCAGGGTATAAGCATCTCAAGAAGAAGAAGAAGAAGAAGAAGAAGAAGAAGAAGAGGAGTCGGAAGCTGGGGGCGGGGGGTAACACATGGTTAAGAGCACCATTTTGATCTCATCAGTCATACTAAGGACTCCATTTCCTCCACTACATGTGCAGGCTGAATGCTACTGGAATAGAAGTGTGTGTGTGTGTGTGTGTGTGTGTGTGTGTGTGTGTGTGTGTGTGTGTCTGTGTCTGTGTCTGTGTCTGTGTCTGTGTCTGTGTCTGTGTGTGTGTGTGTGTGTGTGTGTGTGTGTGTCGTGCGTGCGTGCGTGCGTGCGTGCGCGCGTAGTGTACTTGTATTACTATACTTGTGAGCACCAAATGTCAGTATAGTGGAATTAGAAAAATAGACATTGAGAGGGCGATTTTCCTGGTGAGTTAGGCTTACAATTAGGAAAAGATTGAGGTTGGGGTTAGGGTTAGGATGAGACATTTAGGGGTCTCATCAGCTTTTTTTGGCTTCAGGATTAGGGTTGAAAAATGGCAAAAAAAATGATGATGATAAAAAGGACATTCATAAAATCGCTGTTCTGAAATGTTGATGTCCTCACAAGTATAGTAATAAAATGCGTGAGTGTGTGTGTGAGTGTGTGGGGGGGTGGGGGGGGCAGCATTCTTACACCACCGTAAATCTGTGATCTATGACGACATTACGGGCAAATCAATATGCTTTTAACATCCATCCTCTGGCCCGCGTCGCAATCTCCCGCCTCCCGTCTCACAAATGGTCATATAATGTGCGGATTGAGTTATGGGGACAATTCCCAGATTTAATAATGAACTGAGCAGGTGCAGAGCGAGTGCTGTGGTGGTGGTGCGGGGCGGGGGGGGGCGGGGGGGTTGGGGAGTGGGATAAGAGCAGCGGGAGACCAGCACTCTCTCAGATCATATCTGAACATCTTGTTATAGTACCCCAGCGTGGTGGTAAAATAACCTTGCTGCCCACTTTACACACCTCCAATTCCCATAACAAAGCTCCGGCATCCACCACATGCACGCACGCACGCACGCAGACTACGCACGTACAGTACGTACGCACGCCCACACACACACACACCAAGGGCAGAAAAACAACACAGACGATGGCGTCATCGCGCGCCATCCCATAATGCAACATGCTGCAGGGAGGGAGGGGAGGAATGGAACGTTGTTTTAGAGAAGAGAAGGAGTTTGAGACCTTCAGCTGCCCAGTCAAGCGCTCAACACCACATAACTATTCATCAAGGAAATTTGCCTGCAATTAATTACATTATTCCCCGCAGTCCCTCAATCCGCGCTACCGACTCGTTAGTTTGATATCGGCTTTCAGCGACCCGTCTCGCACTAAGCCGCAACCGCTGTGCCAAGTCACAGCTCCCTGAGCTGGGCGGCCTCAATAAAAGAGCAGAATGGAGAAAAAAGAAAAAGCCCCCTCTCCTATCTGCTTGCAGGGGCTATCATTTCTCTTTTTTATTGCCATTTATTTTCCTCCAGGAATTCGCTGCCCGTATATTGGCAGGCCTTTCCAGTAGATGGAGGCAATGAAATTTAGCGCGGACACTTAACACTGGGTCAAGCCTAGCGCGCAGCTCATGTGTGGCGGTAATATGATAGACAAACGCTTCCAGTTGGGGGGAAAGAGAGCTTTTTTATGTTACAGGAATAGAGGTGCTTTGCAAGGCAAGCCATCATGTGGCAGAGAATGAGATGGAAAATGCATAACTGTAGCCTTTCAGAGAGAGGAAAAGACACTTGATGGAAAGCAAAAATTGCAGAGTGCTGTAGACTTGCTGTGGCTGTTAAAAAGAGAGGACCTAAATAGATAAAGTGGCGCCATCAGGCCACAACTTCAGGCATGGGAGAATCTCTGCCTAAGAAGTAATGCAACAATAAGCCAGGTGAAAACAAATATTGGCAAATGCCAATTAAACAACGTTCCAATTAAAATCCATTCAGAGGAAAGGCCACTCGATAAACATGTCATTTGAATCAATTTACAGACACTCTGGAATAAAACTGCAGTAAATGACTCTGATTTAGATTATACTCACATACAGTACTAACAACATATTAAGCAATTGACACATGTTACATTCATTGACTAACGCACACGCACGCACGCGCACGCACGCGCGCGCACGCACGCACGCACGCACGCACGCACACACACACACACACACACACACACACACACACACACACACACACACACACACTACATTATATTTGAATGCTATATGAAGGGAAACATCTGTGTACTTCAGCACTCACATCACTAATTACTTTACCGATACCAATGAACACCAATGTCTGCTGTGATTAAACGCTCGCTGTGCTTTCTCACTCTATATCTAAGGGAGCCAATGGATGCTTAAAGCAAGATCATGTGTCTGTTGGCTGGAGCTGCTATCGAGTCAGGAGGTGCATATATTATGGTAGCATGGCCATCAGCTGGAACAGTCTGTCCTGCCTATCAGATGGCATGTTTTGGCTGTAAATCAACCTCTTAGCTTACCAGCATTTGGCTACATCTGCAGTGCTATTTGGAGCAGATTATGTGTAACTGTAAAGTATGCTTATAGAATGTGCATTTCCACCAGAGTAGAGTACCCACACCGCTGCATGCTCTAATCCTCGTCTAAATTCCAGATTTAGCCACTTCCCAGAAATTCACACCAATAAAAGCCATAAAACAAGACATAACAGTCAGATGGCAGAAATGTATGTATGAAGAAAAAGAATAAACCCGCACACTCGTCTGCTCCAGTGAAATTTTATTGACAACGTTTCGAGCCAAAGTTTCTTTAATCATTTCTTTAATTATTCTCTTGTTGCCTATGTTTAATGTACCTGATTATTTACATTCTGTTTGCTATAGATTTTATTAATCAAGTGTCCATTTGTGTTTTTTCCACTGCTGTTCTGTGGATATGTAAATGTTGAACACTGTATTTATTAGATGTTTTTCTCTAATCTTTATTTGATTACCTTGTGGTGTTGTCCCACCCACTGATTGATAACGTGACCTGTGGGTGTCTATATAAGTGGGTGAGGTACACACTTCTTGAGTTTGACCTGATGAAGAGCCTTTGGCTCGAAACGTTGTCAATAAAATTTCACTGGAGCAGACGAGTGTGCGGGTTTATTCTTTTTCTTCATATTACTTTCCAACCCAGCACCTCAATGAAGTGATGTGCGTATTCTATTAGTTTTTATAGAAATGTATGTATGCAATGGGATGGAATTATTAACGTTTCCACTTCCTACTTCACTGTGAGGTGTTACAAAGAATATAAGACTTGGGCCTAATTAATACTTGTCAAAAATGTATTTCTGCGTTGACGTCTAGCCTTTAGTTGGCCTAGATTATTTTAGTACACTTCTGTTTAAGCTGCTTCATTGGCATAGTTGAAGTAGAAAACAATACGTTTGGGGAAAACAACAAATACAGCGATTATACCGAAACAGGCTAATCAAAACAGGAAATCGGTCAGCTGCACAACAAGGCCTTGCCAATTACATTCCACATTCCTGATGTACGATAATGCATAAGTAGCCGCGATGATTAAAGAATATTGCCATTAACATTACAGTGGAATCACATTAACGCTGTACTCGTTCACTTTTATCTTACAGGTCATAAAATGCAGCTGGAATGTGTCCATAATAGGCTGTTGGGCAGCCGGAAGGCTGGGGGGGGTGGGGGCTCATAGAATGCATTCCCTACACTGTTCTACACACGCTGCCAATTAGAGCTCCACAAGCCATTACAGACCTTGAGTAGAACCTAACTGCTCTTATGAAAGCAAGTGCATAGCACTCAGAAAAGCCACAGAGGCAACCGGCCTAGCTTAGCCCATTAAGACCGGGAACGCGTCTGTGTCACTTTTTCATTTGAGCTAAAAAGCATCATTTTACACTTTGGCTATTCAAAAATAGCAGATATACAAGCTCATAGCGCGGCACCGAGTGCCGCGCTACGAGCTTGTAGATCTGCTATTTTTTTTTAATCGTGAACATTTGTGCAAATCTTGAATATATATATTGTTAAAGCGAACATTTGTAACTCAAATATTTGCTTCTGGGGGTCCCTGGAACTAAATATTTTGAGATGGGGGTCTGCGGCCAAATACATAGAATCGGCCTCAGGTCTTAATGGGTTAGAGAGTGTGTTGACATTTCTAGCTCTTTTTTTTCTCCATAAGTAATTGATCAGAATTGATCCAGAGGTGCTTTGGAAGCCTTGAGAAATGCATCTAGATTGCAATAATGGGGTGGCAGTGGCTCAGGAGGAGGTAGAGCGGACGCTTGGGAATCAGATCCCCGGCTCATCTTAGGCTTATCAGATCGCTGTCTGTCTTGAAATTGGGTGTCTTAAGACGTGGTTTCCAAACTGCATAACCGATCGGCGCTAGGCGATCACACACTACAAGATATTTCACCAGGACGTGATATAAAGCCACAATATGCAGACGTGCCATTTTCTTTTTCATTGTTTTCATTCTAGTACATTTTAATGTCTTTTCATCCTGTATTTATTGCTTATTGTCTTTCATGTTCGTTTTACTGGATGAGGGCATAACATTTCCCCTCCGACTGTTTCTGTTCTGTTGTATCTCTGCAGCTCTGACAAATCTGTCAGACAGATAGACAGACAGACAGACAGACAGACAGACAGACAGACAGAAAGAAGCTTGTCTTTTATGTGCACAAAAGAGACACAGACAGACAACAAGAGGTTCAACGTGTAATGCATACCAGGCATTTCCAACTTGCATCGTTCCCAATAGTAGGCCAGTGCCCGACAGGCATCGGACTGGTGTACTCTAATTTAAAAACTTAAGTTGGAAGGTGTTGTTTCAATAAAACAGTTGCACTGTTATCTTGGTCTAACCAAGTTACAGTTGAAAATGTTAGAACACGTTTAGCTTGATAATAATAATTGATTGAACGAGATTTTCCTCTCGCAGACCTGCCATTTAATAAAGCTATGGTGTGTTAGAAGTATTTTCTGACCAGCTCTTTGGGACAGGTTGCGGCTCATGTGGAATGAATTTTAAATTTGATACATTAGCAGAATTGCTTAAGTGCTTTGGATTCCCAATTATATTACCTATCAAAACAGGAATTGAGGAGGCTATGCAGTACACAGGGTCTGACTTAACGCGATGGGAATGTCCTCCAACTTCATGACTTAGGCCCACATACTGTACCACTGAAAATAGCTACCTAATATGCCATTCGAGACCCTGACAGCACCATGCAATGACTAGGCAGCATGCAGAAAATAGCTTCTCCCCCACCTGTGTCTGAAGCAAATTACAACACACAGGGGACCTGTTACATTTCAGCCCAGTTGCACATCGCTTGGCACGAAGAGAGACGATTTAGCTGGTTTAGTGCTGTTATTTATGTCGAGAATTACAACAAGATTGAAATCCTGTCCGTTTTTTTCCCCTCTGCCAACAAGCTGTGTATTCTGGCTCTATCAGTGAGCTCGGGCAGGGGCAAAAGAATTACCCCATGACCCCCTTTTGCAAGGCATGCCCCTAACTCTGTTTTTGTTTTGGTCTGGGTTTCCTCTTGCAAGTAATGGACTTCCTTCAAGCCATAAATCACACTTGTGTGCCCCTTTTCATCTTTTTCTCGCTCTCCGCTGTGTTTTTGTTTAGCGTACCACATCTTTGTTAGTGCAATGCTATTTTCTTTCACAAAGTGCAGCCAGACAATGCCTGCCCCCCCCCCCCCCTCCTGTTCTTGGAAAGGCTCTTTTACAGGCACCGAGGGCCACAAAATGTCAACCACAGGAAGGCAATTATGAGAGTAAAATGACTTCCGTACTGTTATCAATCCGCTCTCTGGACCCAGGGAATGGTTAAAAGCCACCATGAAATAGGGCACAGTTAAGAGTTTTCTCTTGGGCCCCGGCCAAGGCTGCTAACCTCGCTATTAAAGGCCCCGACAAGCTTTGTCAATGCAATCTGCTGAATGCCTTGAGTGACACGCGATCGATATTCCGCACTCTCTCGGGTCATCACCGGTGACAGAGGCCTAAGTAATAATAAAGCCCTAGCTGCCCTCCTCTAACTTAAACCTTTAAGACCCGGGAACGCATCTCTGTGTGTCGTTTTTTTTAGATTTCGTTGGGCTATACAAAAATAGCAGATATACAAGCTCATAGCGCGGCACCGAGTGCCGCGCTACGAGCTTGTAGATCTGCTATTTTTTGAAAAATCATGAACAGGTGTGGAAATATTTTATTTTTTTTCTTTTTTTTTTTGGCGGACATTTGTAAATCTAATCGTTGCTTCTGGGGGTTCCTGGAACTAAATATTTTCCAAATGTTCGCTTTAATAAATATATAATATATACATAATATATAATAATAATAATAATTACGATTTTTCGAGAAAATAGCGAAATATCTACAAGCTCATAGCGTGGCACTATGAGCTTGTATATCTGCTATTTTTTGAATAGCCAAAGACATCTAAAAAATGACTACACAGATGCGTTCCCGGTCTCAAAGGGTTAAATGCTTCCACTGCCACAATATTTCTTTCTTTTTTTTTTTTTGTCTTGGGGCTTGTGAGCTAAATTTTCTCACTGATCGAAAGAGGAAGATAAGGGAGGGGAATGTGTGTGTGTGTGTGTGTGTGTGTGAGGGGGGTCGGGGCTGCCATGTGTCTGGATTGATGCTGGCGGGGGTGGTGGTGGTGGGGGGGTGGGAGGGGGGGGGGCGAGCATGGCAGGGCTGAGTTGGGAGGTTGGAGGCACAGAGGGGGGGGGGGGGGGGATTGGGGGGGGCTCTGATAAATCGAAAATGACTGGCTGCCGAGTTGTAATCTGCCAGCGCCGAGCCCCCTGTAGCAACAAGCCAAATGAAAAAGCACGCTGACAGGCCGGAGAGATGGAAGGCCTGCGGTAGATTGCGGGGAGGAGACAAGCGCAAAAGGGAGAGAGAGAGAGAGAGAGGGGGGGGGGGGGGGTTTGAGGGGGAGGAGGAGGAGGAGGAGGGAGGGGGAGTGACTTGCAGGCAGGCAGAGGGAAGAGAAATTGTGAGGAGACGTTTATGTTCGTTCCTGCGCATGAAGGTGTCAAGGAGCAGCGCGAGGGATGTAGCAAAGTGGTTGCAGGCTGTAAATAAAGCGTGTGCACGTACACACACACACACACACACACACACACACACACACACACACACACGCACACGCACATTACCAGCTGGAGAACAGTGTACTCCCATTACAATTTCTAATAACCTCCAGTGTAAACATGAACAGTTGGCAGTGTTTCACCAGCCATCAAAAGCTGTCAATTAGCTCTACGCTAGAAAATGTGTTTAATGTGTTTATATGACTGAGCCTGTGTTTGTTTACGGAGGGGCTTGTAAATCTGTTAGAATAGGCTACCACTGCAATTTTTGGGAAGAGTACATTCTTACAATGTGAACGTCACTCAATGCACACAGTTAGAGATATAGAAAGAGAGAGGGGAACAGAGAGAGGGAGAAAGAGACGGATAGATAGAGAGGAAGTGAGAATTAAAGAGATGGAGAGAGAGGGGGGCAGCCGTCCTCCACACAACGCAGGTGAATTGTGCTCCTACATCAAAATCCAACACAAGAGCTCCACCTACTGCAAGTGACTCCTCTGTGCCCTGTCCTCCTTTGTTCACACAGCCAGGCAAACCTGGCTATAGGAGAACACATCAGCTGGATGGGACGTCAGCTCCTCGTGTGCTGCCTGCAGCTCATTTCTGCACATTCCCAGTTAATCTCACACTAACCTTTTTTCATTGGATATTAGTGTCAGACAGAGGCTGATCTTGACATCTGATCCAGACTGGGATAATGAGGGTGTGGTACTGTAAGGTATAGTCTAGCCTCGTCTGGCTGCCCGGTACAGTGTGAGCAGCGATGAAAGCTAAAAGCTAAGCCCCCTTTCCCCTCCCCAAGTATTAACCCGTTAAGGCCTGCATGAGGCCGATTCTACAAAATGTCTTCTAAATCCTAATATTTAAAAAAAAAAAAACCTATGTTACTACATCTGTGGTTCTCAAACCTTTTCATGCAAAGGACCCCCAAAATTATATGTATTTGGCGGTGGACCCCCATCTCAAAATATTGTGTTCCAGGGACCCCCAGAAGCAAAGATTTGAGTTACAAATGTTCGCTTTGAAAATATATATATACTCAAAGATTTGCACAGATTTTCCAAAAATAGCAGATCTACAAGCTCATAGGGCGGCACTCGGTGCCGCGATATGAGCTTGTAGATCTGCTATTTTTTGGATAGCCAAAGACATCTAAGAAACGACACAGATGCGTTCCCGGATTGAGTGGGTTAAGTGTGTAAGCCTGATGCCTGTTAAACAGGGGTCTTGCCAGAGAGCAGGGGCAATGTGAGAGAGGTAGCCGGTCTGCCACACTGTGTCTTCCCTGCCTAACAGGGCCTGCTGGCCTGAATACACAACAGGAGTCCCTCATGATGAGGCAAGGTCAATCCAGGAACAGCAGCCAGCAGCAGCTAGCAGCCCAAGACAAGAGGAGGGCCGGCATTATAATCGGGAACTCGATAAAGAAGCACCGCTGGAATGCCAGCAAGATCTCACCCACCGGGAGAGCGTGATGTGTGGAGGGGGGGGGGGGGGGGGCCCAGAGCAAACATTCTGTCTGCACACAGCCATCCATAAACCCTACGCCGAGTTTACACATCTACATTGGATGAGCTGCATACATTTATCCCATTTAGACCTGGAACGCATCTGTGTCACTTTAGATTTCTTTGGCTATTCAAAAGTAGCAGATCTACAAGCTCGTAGCGCGGCACTCGGTGCCGCGCTACGAGCTTGTAGATCTGCTATTTTAGCTTGTAGATCTGCTATTTTTTGAAAAATCTTGAAAAAAAAATGTTTTCGATTTTTTTTCCAAAAACTGTTAGGATTTAGATTTTTTTTAAGGATCGCCTCAGGTCTTAATGGGTTAAAAATCACTGGTGGCGCAGTGTGTGGGGGGACTGATGAATTCGAAAGCAGCGGGACGTAACGCCGGCGTATTTTCCGTAGGAATTATCTACAGTGCTTTGTCTGTTTATCTATCGCTTCTTATTCCCCCCACCGCGGCAGACGTGGCACAGGGGGGGCCTCGAAATCCTTCCTTCACTCCATATACCCCCTCCTTTTTTTTATTTCTTATTTGCAGACCCAGTGGCTGGTGGTAGTCGGACTGTCATGGAGAAAAGCCATCTCCCTCACAGCGGGGCCGTGCCGATCCGCTGCGCCGCGGAACCGACTTCCCATGCATCTCCCACTGGGCTATTGAGGAAATCACGGCCGATACAGAACCGTTTGGCTCCCCCATTATACGCTCACCCCCCCCCCTGGGTGTGCCATGTCTTAACCCATTAAGACCTGGAACGCATCTGTGTCACTTTCTGAGCTAAAAAGCATTATTTTACACTTTGGCTATTCAAAAATAGCAGATATACAATGAGCTTGTAGATCTGCTATTTTTGAAAAATCGTGAAAATGTGTGCAAATCTTTGAATATATAGTGTTTTAAAGCGAACATTTAAACTCAAATCTTTGCTTCTGGGGGGTCCCTGGAACAAAACATTTTGAGATGGGGGTCCGTGGTGAAATACATATCATTTTGGGGGTCCTTGAGATGAAAAAGTTTGAGCACCACTGATATAGAAACATTTGTTTTTTCATTTGTAGAATCAGCTTCAGGTCTTAATTGGTTAAAGGGGGTGGGGGGCAGGAGGACAGTCTTTTTTTTTCCTGCGGAAACAGTGAAAATTATTTCTGTAACCCTCAGCGTGGCAATTTTGGTGAAAGCACACACACAAAGTAATGAATAAAACACAATCGAAAAGTCGGTCTCGGCTAGAGTCCGCCTGTGGCTTTGTGAGTTCGCCGAGGAAAATTGGCTTCTCAGCCCGAGGTTTATCATTTGAAACTTCAGGCGTTTTGTTGGAGCGAAACTGTGGTGGTAATCATTTCAAATGGCCTCGGCTCATATGAAGAGTGAGGACCCCGAAGACGTAGCACAAGAATCCAGCAAGGCTTTGCGTTTAATCAAAAAAAGAAAGAAAAGACACAAGGAAATGTGTGGGGATTTACAGTATACTTAGTAGCAGACTTTCCGCGGGGAGGCGGTTTTGTGTCAAACTGGCTTTGAACTACATAGCCGGTTCTCGGGGATGAATTCTGCATAAACAATCTGGGAGCCAGGGATCACAGACTCATCAGTGCAGTGATTTGCTAGTGCTGGCTAAGGCGTGCATATTTCTCAGCCACAGTCAATTGTACTGCCAAAAACACAGGCCAAAATACAGTAGGCAGACCTTACATAATTAAAGTCTACCGTAGATAATGAGCAATAAAAAGTGGAAAACCTGTGTCACAAAACCTTGATAAAATAAACACTGGCTATAGAACAGGTTTCCTTCATAACAGGGAGGAAGGTTTTTCGTTTTTTTGGAGGGAAAGAGTTTAAGTATCTGTGACAGTAGTTATAACATATATGAGCAGAGCTAATGTATGGCTCCATTCATGGACAACCTATCACACCCTTTTCAAATGTGATTCTCAGACCCACTTTTCGGTATGAAAAGGGCAAATCAAGCATTAGCCTCCTTGATTTAGGATTAATTCAGCCCTAGAATTAATTTAACCCTGCAAGCGAGTTGGGTTAGGTGCAAGGAGCAGCACAGCCGCTAGGGGCCGCTAGTGAAGCTCTTATTGTAATTTGGAGGCGGTTTTGGGGCAGTATTTGATGGGTTCATAAGTTTGACACACAGCTGTAGAATCGGTACAGCTGTTGCCAACATACAAAAAATGTATGTGGCCTAATGAAAAGGGACAACCCACCAAAAAACACTTTTCTTTAATTGCATTTTACATCACCACTTTATTTCTGGTCCAGTCTACGTGGTTCTGATGTCATTTACTTTATCAGTTAGATAAGGCTACCATTATTCAAACCTGCACAGTGTGAGCATAACATTGCTGACTCACTTTACACCAAGAACACTACATCCCTGTTGACGGGATGTGGCGGAAACACTGCGAAGGGTAGTTACTGGTCGAGTGCCACAGTTGACCATCCCCTCAAACCATTGTTCTTATAGTATTGTTTATTTAAGGGCACATCTATGAACATTAGTAAAACACAAGCCCACACAAACAGTATCACGACGCTACAGTGAGAAAGACAAACTGTACACCCATGAATTATGAGGAAGTGCACTGAATGCAAATGCAAGGTTCATTCCCAACCACAAAAGCCCCCCCCCCCCCCCCCCCCAAAAAAAAGCTTACAACAGAGAAAACCCTGGTTATAGATACTAGAAATTGTAAAAGCTTCAGGGAGCATTGGAGGGGGGGGGGGGGGGGGGGGGGTCTTTGAGTGGAGTTACGTCCTTGTATTCTCCTTAGAGAACACATGCGAGGCAACACAACACACAAGTATCTGCCGTATTATCATATTTTTAAAAGGCACACTCACACTTTCAACTTTTCAACGATCACCTTGGTTCCGATATGTCTGCACACTTCCACGTGAATATTTTTGGAAGTAAACCTGATTTTTTTTGTAGGCCCAAACTTAACCCATTAAGACCGGGAACGCATCAATGTCATTTTAAGATTTCTTTGGCTATTCAAAAATAGCAGATCTGCCGCGCTATGAGCTTGTAGATCTGCTATTTTTGAAAAATCTTGAAAAAAATCTTTTTTAGATTTTTTTCAAAAAACTGTTTTAAGACCTCAGGTCTTAATGGGTTAAGGCAGGAAGAAATCATGTCTAAACTCCCGCGAGCCGTCTTTTAAAACACACAAGTACATTATTTATCACGGCCTACAACAAAGGATGAATCTGAGAAATGCTCACAGAGTCCTCTCATAATACTTCAGTACCACTGTCTGTCCCACAAGAATGAACAGTGATTCCAGCACTTCACTCTTTATTTTCTGGCTTGGGGTTGTTATTTCTCAGAGTTTTTTAACCCTACAACCAGAGCTGCTGCTCCTGTTAGGATCTTGCTTTAGGTCAGCCTGTCAACCCTCCTGTTGACCTGTAGGTGGTGCTACATGACAACACATTGGGGTAAGCTGAGGCCAGACGGGGGAAACGGGCCATGAATATTAGAACAGTTAAGACATTGTCTAGTACTTGGACTGAAATCATTCAGTATACTGACAAAGTGTGGCAACAATATGTTACTTTTTAACAAAAAAGTAAAAAAAACAATTATGTGTCTGTTTTAAAGACAATTCCATTCCATTTAAGACATCTCTCTCTCACACACACACACACACACACACACACACACACACACACACACACACACACACACACACACACACACACACACACACACACACACACACACACACACACACACACACACACACACACACACACACACACACACACGAGAGAGAGAACCCATGGGCCACAGGCTTTGGGTGAGTAAAGTTAAATAGCTTCTCTTAAGTGCCCCTCCTCAGGTAAGGTCAAAGCTACACACCTGACATGATGGGTGCTATAAAATGTCTGGTTGCTGTCAAGCGGTGTTGAAGGGGAGTGAGAGGGTGAACAGATAACAGCGTAGTGATGATGCATTTCCAGTGCAAACCGTGGACAGGATGTAGTGTGATGATGGCCCACGTGTGTGTGGTGTGGCATTAGTGGATGACGTAGTATTTCTGTTAAGACAGAAACACTACCTCCTGTCCTCTCAAAGCAGAGCATGCAAAAAGCTGACCGCAGCTTGTGTGCTGACCTCTCGCCACATGGTGAGGGCTGTGGTAAGCTTCGGGCAAAGACGCTATGTCAAGGACAACGGTGGACTCAAACGCTCTGAGCCTAATGTCAAATAGTCCATTAGCTGCTCCTGCACCAGAGGAAAACACGTAGTTAACCCTTTAACACCGGGAACGCGTCTGTGTCATTTTAGATTTCTTTGGCTATTCAAAAATAGCAGATATACAAGCTCATAGCGCGGCACCGAGTGCCGCGCTATGAACTTGTAGATCTGCTATTTTTGGAAAATAACAAAATATTTTGAGATGGGGGTCCGCAGCCAAATAAATTACGTTCTGGGGGTCCTTGACATGAAAAAGTTTGAGAACCACTTGATATTATAGTAACATAGTTTTTTTTTTAAAACTGTATTTAGAAGACATTTGTAAAATCCCCCAGAAGCAAAGATTTGAGTGAAAAATGTTCACTTAAAAATATATATAAATTATATTCAAAAGATTTGCAAAAATGTGCAAGATTTTTGAAAAATAGCCAAAGAAATCTAAAAATTACACACAGATGCTGTCCCGGTCTTAATGGGTTAAAACTGATGCTTGGGGCACGCCGGTAAATGACCTGACTGGAATATATCAATGCCCCATAATCTCAATGTCCATGTTCGATTCCCTGCTGCATATCTTTCTCTGCCTTCCCACATGAATTACCTGTCTCTCTACACTGTCCTGGTGTAAATAAAAAAGCAACATACTGCCTTATCTGGTTATCTGGCCCAAATCTCGCTACATGCAGTATAATAGTCTACCTGTTAAAATGAAAATGCTAAACATGTCCTCATTCTTAGTGGGATAATTGCTTTCCTTCAATCTTTTCCACTGGGTTACAGTGATAAGCATGTAGTGTATCTTGAGCAAAGCCTACACATGATGTGAGCTTTGTGTGCTAACATTGCTGGGCTGTGATTGACTGACACACTGTACAGTACAGTAGCAGAGTACGCTGAGCTGTGGGGTTTTCTGTATATGCACATGACAGCATCAGCTGATTGTCTACTTTTTTTTCGGTCTACTTTTGTGGGGAGATACAGAGCTACAGTAGGTACAGTAGATACATACAGACAGCTGGCCCCTTCGGCGCCCCCACCTTAAAAAACTATGTTTACCTGTTGTCTCCTATAGTGCTCTGCTGCAGGCATGCCACTGAATAGCACTGTAGTACATCATGGTCAGAGCAACATTGCCTATGGCTCGTCTTTTAAGACATTCGATTTTTTTACATGGGTCTGAATGAGTTCATATTCTGCCAGATCTCTCTTTGCTTTCTCTCAAATGTCCATATGCTGTACTGTGTATCGTCATGAATAATGTATAGACACTAGCCCATACCTCGTCTGCGAGGACCGGTTCAAAAACGCTGATAAACAGCTTAAATTTGGGAAAAGTGAAGAATTGGCTTCGTACACTGTCTTCATTATGCCAACGGTCAATGCCTGTGTGCAAGTTCAGATCAATTGGTCAACCCACTGAGGAGAAAACTCAGTTCCAGACAGAGAGAGGACAAACAGCTCTATTTAAAACAGCTCTGTACCGTACAGACAGTATGTTGTATTAGTGCTAGTATTGTAATTGTGTCCATACGTCCCCGGTTTTGTCAATGCAGCACTGAAATGCAACCTGCCAGTGCCTAGGCATCGTTTGAATAATAGGCCTTACTGAATTGAGCTGCAGAAGGAGAGCAAGGGGGGTGTGGGGTGGGGGGGGGGGGGACAGGGGGGCGGCTAATTCTGCTTGTAGCCTCGGGCCAGACTGGGAATCGGTTCAAAGTTTCCCCATATAACTCTGATTAAAAAATACACAATGGATCTCTTTAACTTTCATGGCTAATAATTGATGAACACAAAGGCCCTCTTGAATTTTCCATGTGAAAGAGGAGCTGACATTCTAAAGGTTCACTGAATCTGAGCCTCCCCGAGCCTCCCTCCGCCTCCCTTTTCCTGCTCCTCGTCTCCTCGTGGCTGCGGGCTAATTGCAGCGATTTTAGGTGATTGTTATTAAAAACAGGCAAGCGGCGGTGCTTTGCAAGCTGAGTCTCTGGAGGAGAGAGTAGGGGCCGTCGTACCGGGAGCGCCCGCGCATTCTAATGAGTGCAATCAGGGCCCCTCTCTGCCAGAATGGGGACACCTTTGTTTTTCTGTCCGCCGCCGAGAAGGAGATGAGAAGGAGAAGACGCGCACACAGCCAGTAGAGATGCACTTCTTCTGTTCTTCAGGATGAATAAACAAAAAGCAGCGCTCCTTGTGTCAGCTCCTGCCACAGTGATACATATAGATGAGCGAGTGTACACAATAGTGGGTAAACATGGCTCCATCCGAAGTATAAAAGAAAGAACATGTCCACAAATGCACGCGACAAACACAACACGTCACATACAAGATGCATTTTTAAATCCACATTTGCTATCTGGCTATCCAAACGATGCTCTTGTCCTGAGTCAAGACTAACTCACATTAAACAGCAGTGGCGTGCACAGACATTTTGAGGGGCAGGTGCTCAAGTAAATTGTACTTTTTTTGTTTACTTGGTCTGCTCTTTTTTCCCTCTACACCATACCTCTTTGCCAAAAATAGCCGATCTACAAGCCCCCAACGCCTCGCAGCGCGAGGCGTTGTGGGCTTGTAAATCTGCTATTTTTGGCTAAAGTTCTCCTCAGAAAAGGGATGCTAGGTTTCGAGTGGTTATGGTAAAAAGAAAAATCATATCACATAAAGATTTGGCGGACCCCCTGTAGTAACTCTGAGGACCCCCTAGGGGTCCCGTACCCCCTGTTGAAGACCCCTGCTGTAAACTGAAAAAAAGGGCACTTCTGGTCAAGAGGGCAAAGGGCAGGTGCTCTAGAACCACCTAGAGTCTATCTGTGCACGTCCCTGTTAAACAGCACAGTTAGCTTTAATATCTGTACAACATTGCCCCCATTACATGCAACCAATAGGAGGATCAAAACAACAGCCGACAAGTAGCATACAGTACGTTTTTTAAATTAGTTGCCAATTTGCCAATTTAACTGTGTAGTCTTGTCACTGCTGACCCCAACTGGTTCGCCTGTGAGTGAGGGAGCCTCACCTGGAGGACATAGCGCGTGTGGAGGAACACCATAGTCCTCAGCGTTAAACAGCCTCGCTGATGTCATAGGTCAAGGTGCCCTTCCAACCCGTAGGAGTTGCTGGTGCAGTGTCAAAGATTGAACATAGCCAATATGTGCTCAGCCTGGCCATTCTGGAGGCAGCTGCGAGGATTGAAACATTGATGGCCATGTTTTCGCCGGTGCCTTACCCATTAACTTCCCTTACCCTAAACTTCTTGGACATTTTTGTTACCGTTGGCCCGGTCACTGTGAAACTGCGCGCACACACTCCCTGGATGCTAAGTCAGAACCTCTGGCCACAAATTTTTCACATGGGCCTGTTATAGCGCCACCAGGAGGCCGATTTGTGCAAAACTCATTTTTTCACATTACTCCTACAGTTTTTAACCAAACGTCATGCAAATCGGTACACAGTATCTCTATAGTCATGTGATGAACCCTGATCTGTCCGATTTCCCATATTCCATCCTCATTGGTTAAGGTTGCCATCCAAAGTTTGCAGGATTGGTCCGTTTTGAACAAACTGCCTCAAACCATGAACACAGCTTGCGATTTCCGTAAAATTTTACACGCACATTCCCACTAGGCTGAGGAAGAAATGCCACCCTTTTCACATTGGCCTGTTATAGCGCCACCAGGAGGCCACAATAACGAACCTGACCTGGCGGAGACCTGTGCTTTTGTAACAAAATGCCTCAAATCATGAATGCTGTGTCTGATTGCCGTGAAAGACCTAAGAATAAATGGCACCCATTTCACATTG
>NC_139949.1:27367988-27425488 GCF_963454915.1 Gymnoscopelus microlampas
CACACACACACACACACACACACACACACACAGCCCCCCCCCCCCCCCAATCCAATCCCATATTAGTAAAAGTGCATAGGAGAGAAAGAGAAATGGAGGGAGAAAGATATAAGGCCCATTCATGCTGCCTTAGTATGGAGACTAATGTGCGTACTGGAAAGCCACAAGCGTATCTACTGACATACTCCCTTCTATGCTTTACGTTTAAGCTCTGGGGCTTCTTACAGCCGTATTAAAATGTGCAGAAGGTACGGGTGGAGATCCCCCGATCGTATCAGTCTCCAATACGTTAGATCAAGTATATAAATAGGGCTATAGACTGGTAAAGGTGAAAGCTTTGTTCCTCAGAGGCTGATGGACTGTCAATCCACCAGCTGGGGGAAATGACAGCTCGTCACAGTAGTTCTCACTCGATGTCTCTCTCCCTCCCTCCCTCTCCCTCGGTCATCATCAGCCTTTCACTCTGTCACTGCCTCCACAAATTGACCTTTTGCTGCCTCGGCTGCTGTCACTCTTCCTCTGCTTATCAAGCACACACACAAAGAAAAAAATAGATTGATACATAATTCTACTGATACATACATAGATAGAAGGATAGAGAGGGGAAAGACAGGCTTCCCCTGTGGCAAACTTTTTTTTTTCTCGTCCTCCTGTGTGCCTCTTTCAAGTGACAGTAATCAGCGTTTATTAGCTAGCCTCGCCCTTGTCATGTCCGAGAGCAGCAGCCGCATATTAGAGTGATTAGACAATTAGGGCCATTATGGTATTACACTGGCCAATGTCACACATCACACATTACACCATGGACATAGACAGCAGAGAGAGAGAGCATCTCTCTCGCCCTCTCTTTCCATTACCGATGTTTCAACGGCTCTAAGCTGGCAGAAAATGGGCTTAATGATTGCAGCCAGGCTCTTGTGTACACCACTGCCCTATTTAGAAATAGACTGTATTTTCTGTTCAAATTAAGTGCGAAGGGGGAAAGAGGCCACAGAGGGGAATAGAACTAGCTAAGTAGAGAGAGACCGGCGCTGATGTAACAAGGCTCGCGCTACCACAACGCTAATTAACATAAGGCTTGTTACTCGCTTTCCTAAAACTAACTGAACACGCACTAGCACGGCTTCATTTATGTGAATAAATGAGCGGAAAGATTTGTATCTACTTTAGCTGCAGTAGGTCAATTACCAAGGCTAAATAATTTACAGAATGCAAGTTTCAGGTCTGACAATAATTCCACTAGAAAAAAGGAAAAAGGAATAGTGTAGACTCAGTAAGCGCGTTGGATGATTTGGAATTTGCATACATATGAAGATGAGAAATGCTCTGCTCTTACAGTGGAACAGAAATGCAAATAGCCAAATTATCCTGCCAGGGATGTAATGGTAGACGTTTTCTAGGAGAGAAAGGCAAAAACTAACAAAAAAGAGATGAGACAAGAGGAGACAAGAGGAAGGGAGAGGTGAGGAGACTAGATGAGACAAGAGGAGACGAGAGCAGGGGAGAGGAGACTAGAGGAGACGAGAGGTGAGGAGACTAGATGAGACTAAATGAGACAAGAGGAGACGAGAGCAAGGGAGAGGAGAGGAGACAAGAGGAGACAAGAGGAAGGAAGAGGTGAGGAGACTAGATGAGACAAGAGGAGACGAGAGGAGAGGAGGGAGAGGAGAGCATCTGGATACTGGGAAACATCACAGCATTCTGTCGGTCATCCTCTCCTCTTCCAGGAGGACCAAAAAAAAAAAGGATGAAAATCTGTTCCCTGTCATCTTCCATCTTGTCAGTCTTTGTTCAGACATCTTGCATCTCCTCCAGCAGCTGTGTGCAGCCCGTCCTGACAGATGGCTCACTCTCTTTGATATGCACTCTCCTCTTGCCCGCTCTGCCACTCACTCTATACTGTACCTCGTTTTACCCCTGCCGGCTCTCTCTCTCTATATATCTCCCTCTCCCTTCCCTGCACACTACAGTACTTTTAAGGCCAAAGTTTTTCGGAGCATCTCCAAACTCAGACAGTCCGTATAGAGTTTGCTAAACACATGGTAGCCAATTAGAGTTGCCTGCTAAATTGCTGGCAACGCCGCAAACAACAACGGTGTATAATAAGCCAAATGATGTTGTCAAGACAGAAAATAATGATCCACAAATTCACTAATTTGTGTGTGGGCGTGTGAGAGTGTGCATGTGCGCGTGTGACGTGTGTGTTAATGTGCTCTACCCCGTTGGTTCTCAAAGTGGGGTCCGGGGACCCCCAGGGGTACTTGAGGGAGTTCCAGGGGGTCCCCAGCTAAATGAAGGATAGTTAGGAACCAAAGGGACCCTTATGGGTCTGTAACTCTGAGAGTGTACTATGGAACCAAATGGACCCTAACGGGTCCATTTGGTTCCATGTGTACACTCTCAGAGTTAAATTAACATTGATTTTACAATATAAATTGGGGTCCCAGAGATAGAAATGCCATTAAATGGGGGTCCGTAGCCATGTCAAACTGGGGGTCCTCTTGAAAGAAAATGGTTGAGAATCACTGGTAGCAAGCAGTGAAAAATCTTCTCTTATGGGGGTCCCTGGTATATCTTTTGAAAAGGGGGCCCGCGGGCTAATAAGTGTCAATTTGGGGGTCATTGACATGAAAAAGCTTGAGAACCACTGCTCTACCCTACTGACACAAAGTCGGACAGACACCTAGCTCGGTCCAGCCCGGAGGAGTTTCTTCAGACAATGGCAGTGAGTGCCAGTATTTCCAGTGACAGTTACATAAGTTTACATTCAGACAAAAAGATATTTGTTTGTTCCCAAAGCTGCCCAACAGTCTGTCTGTGAGCATGTGACCTTATCCACAGGATTCCCACTGCTCTGAGTGGCTGCCACAGTATGTGTGTAGTAGCCTGAGTACAGTGTACTTAGTTGCACGCGGGTGCCGTCTCGCACCGAAAATAGCTGATCTACAAGCTCACAACACGTCACAACGTGGTGCGTTGTGAGCTTGTAGATGGGCTATTTTCGGTCTGTGACAATGGCTCACAACTCAAGTATGAATCAGGCATACTGTCCGTCTGAACATCTACTCTGTGTATACATGCAGCGTGTGTGTGTGTGTGTGTGTGTGTGTGTGTGTGTGTATGTGTGTGTGTGTGTGTGTGTGTGTGTGTGTGTGTGTGTGTGTGTGTGTGTGTGTGTGTGTGTGTGTGTGTGTGCACGCACGCATGAACAACAGAGGAGTCTTTGAGACAAGGGGTCTGAAGGGTCTGCGCAATGTGGCTGAAGCGCCTAAACTATGGGAACCCCCCACCCCCCCCCCCTCCCCAATGCCCAGTCATCCAGCAGGATGTAACTGTAGCCCAGATCTGGGGGCAGCAGACTGGGCAAGCAGGGCTTCACCGTTCCAGCGGGAATTCACTGAACTAATAATGAGCTCTGTGTCACTCTGTGAGGCGCACGCACGCACGCACGCACGCACGCACGCACGCACGCACGCACGCACGCACGCACGCACGCACGCACGCACGCACGCACGCACGCACAGGTGTATCTCCTATCAAGAGTACAGGGAGTACATAAATATGACTCTATGACAGGCTTGTCACTAATACAGTGCTGATATACAGCGCACAGATAAGACAGTTGCCTTTTATCTCTCCCTCTGGATGTGTGTGTGTGTGTGTGTGTGTGTGTGTGTGTGTGTGTGTGTGTGTGTGTGTGTGTGTGTGTGTGTGTGTGTGTGTGTGTGTGTGTGTGTGTGTGTGTGTGTGTGTGTGTGATAAAAGGTGACAGGCAGTAAGCGTAAAGCACAAGCAAGTGTGAGGGGTGGTTTGTGGTTGGCTAGACACCCTGTCAGTCAGTCTGTGTGTGTGTGTGTGTGTGTGTGTGTGTGTGTGTGTGTGTGTGTGTGTGTGTGTGTGTGTGTGTGTGTGTGTGTGTCTGTGTGTGTGTGTGTGTGTGTGTGTGCGTGTGCGTGTGTGTGTGTGTGTGTTGCACCCTGTCTCTAACGGCTACATGAGAGGCTGTCTATGTCTCGCTGGGACGCGAGTGCTCAGTGATCCACGCTCTAGCCATCCCTGCTCGCTTTTCTCTGTCTCTCCCTCCATTCTGTTCCACCGGGGGAATAGAGGGAGACAGAGAGGCAGGCCTTGTTACACAAGCCCAGACACCATGTTTATATCCAGCAAATTAACACGAACGCGGGACAGGGGGACATGCGATCCTTCCAGGGGCCAGAACTTTGCACCAGTTGCCATTTCCATCACACACACACACGCATGCACGCACGCACCCACGCTAGAGTTCTTCACGGGTCCGCCGATTCCGAAAATACCCGACAGGACCAGATCCGTGTTTACCAAAATTACTCGGACCCGGGTCGGTTCCGGTTCTATTATCTCGGACCTCGGGTCTGTTTATCATTATGTATAATACCCGAGTGGATCCGAGAAGACCCGTGCTCAGCGTGGAGTGTGCGATCTTGTATTCCGCTATCTATGAACACAGGATTGTTTAAAAATTGGTTCGTTTGGTTCATTTCGTAGACAGCGCAATGTGCTGTCATCACAGATAATAGCCTACTAAATAGCAGCGTCGAGTCTCACAGCCTATATAATATCTGGGTCGGGTCTGTATGGGTCTCGGAACTAATCGGATCTCAGAACAAATTTGAAGGGGCCAATTAGGGGCCGGGTCTGTAAAAAAAAGAAAATAAAGTTGGGCGGCTCGGAATCGGACCAAATTGTTACGGGTCCACCCGGGTTCGGTATTGTTATTTGAAAAAAATCTAGGTGCGGCTCGGAATCGGACCAAATATCAAGGGTCCATTAGGGTTCGGGTCCGTTTTTTGGGACCCATGAAGAGCTCTAACGCACACACACGCCTCAAAGCTGAGGGGGATGATAGCAGTGACGCAACCATACAGCCAGACAGAGATGAGGATGCAGCATAACTCCTGTGACTGTACCTCAATCTGCAGCAGTTCTGTGATATTTCAAACTGAGCACGATCTACTACAGTAACTTGGCTTGATTACCTACTAATGCATGTTACTACCACTACTACTACAAATAATAATCATAATGATACTGTTGGTGGACTGCACAAAATTGCAATTTGCTTCTTGTACACGTATGAGTTGTGACAAAAACTTTCTTGATTCTTAATACTGTAATATTGATAATAATCCTAATAATAATAATAACGATGATGATGTTTGCCTAATTCACAATGCTAAAATGTAGTCTCCATTGGTGGTCTAACAGAGAATGCTCCTGGGTAACCACTAAACACTCGAGCCAGCGTTGAAAAGCGGGATAGGCAGTTACACAAGAAGCCCTCTAAGAACCACTTAGCTCTTCATGAACAAATAGGTCTAACACAGTGAGAATCTGCCTCGTGTAGCTACTGTACTTTACCCCCCACCCCCCCACCCCCAGCTTCAGTCGTCTCCTCTGTGGCGAAAGGCTTTTGTCTGACAGATGTTTACAGGGGATGTTTCCTTGCTGCGTGTTGCCTGGGAAAACATCTGGAGTTTGCAGGGATTTACCAGTAATCCCCTCGGCAAGCTGTGGAGCACTCTCCTAGAATATCAATGTGTCTGTAAAAAGCCAGTGCGCTTTTTTTCTGAAAAAAATAAAAAAGAAAGAAAAGGAGCTGCCAGGCCCCGCTATGCGACAAGCCCTACTCAGGTCAAAAGTTCTATAAGCCTCTTACCACTTCAAGCTTTTAACCCATTTAGACCGGGAACGCATCTGGGTGTCATTTTTAGATTTCTTTGGGCTATTCAAAAATAGAAGATATACAAGCTCGTAGATCTGCTATGTTTGGAAAAGAATCGTGAAAATGTGTGCAAATCTTTGAATATCTACATACATTTTTTTACTCAAATCTTTGAATCTGTGGGGTCCCTGGAACAAAATATTTTGAGGAATTTTGGGGTTCCTTGACATGAAAAAGTTTGAGAACCACTGATATAATAGCAACATTTTTTTTTTCAAAAAGCTGTTAGTATTTAGAAGACATTAGTAAAATCCCCAGAAGCAAAGATTTGAGTTAAAAATGTTATATTCAAAAGATTTGCACACATTTTCACGATTTTTCTAAAATAGCCCAAAGAAATCTTAAAATGACACAGTATGCATTCCCGGTCTTACTGGGTTAAGCATAAATAAATTAAACTGGCTCCAATAAACTCTCATTAAAGTCCTCCGGGCATGGGCAGACTGGTGAACGGATAAAACTGTCATGCAGATCAACTCTTTCATTACTGGAGAAGACTTTTTTGCCAGTATAGGGAGGCTAGCATGGGATGGTTACCCCAAAGGAACTCTCTGATGCAGGGAACCAAGTCTGATACGATTCGTGAAGCAGCAAGAAGGCAGGAGAACAACAGAACTCCTGTAGGATCGCACTGTTGAAAGGAGATTTATCATACGGAATGGCCCATACACAGTCAAATCCTGGTAAAATCCTTTAGTGTAAAATGTTATTCTAAATGTAATGTAATGCGTAGAGATTGATTAAAGTCTTCTTCCTGGGTTTTTATGTTTGAAATGGCCGATACCACCCAGGAGAGGTGGCCACAGCATTTTCCTCTGATCTATAACACTGCGTCATAGCAGACTGCAATAAGCCCCCTGTAAATGCCAACCCACGCAACACTCTGCAGTTCTCGTTGTCATTATAGCCATTACGGTCACCCACTACTGTTCAACAAACCATGCTTAGCACACAAGAATGCAGATATGGTATATACAGTGGTAGCAGAATCTACAATCTCTCTCTCCAGATACTATGCCAAAATTGAGGGTTGGTGAGCCATTGGGCATACGAGTCAACATGTGACATTTAAACAACCTTGGAAAGAGGTACGTCTACGGCAGTTTTATCCAAGTTAGTTTACACACTCACACAAACACACACACGCACACGCACACAGTATATATTAACATATTGTTGCCGTTGAACAGAAACCTTGTATGTCCATATTTCAACTTGTTTTTTTATAAATGAATGCTCTACTAGAAAAGTAGCAAAAATAGCCGATCTACAAGCTGTCAATTGAACACAATTCGTCATATCGCGACACGTTGTCAGCCTGTAGATCAATCTGCTATTTTGGGCAATTTTCTAAAACATTATTATGTAAACGTGAAAGTGGTTAAGTGTGTCTATGGGTTTTATAAATATTGAAAAAATCTAAAGTATTAACAAGAGCTTGTGACTAAATAACATTGGTTCCATTTGAACACATTCTTTTTTCCATTTCCTGAAAAGAAACGGTTTTGAACATACAATACAAGGTTTCCGCCTGACAGAGACAATAATAAGAACAAAGGTGAAATTAAAAGAGTTTGTTAAATAATGTCTTAGGTACTGCTTGTTATTGCTCAGCTAACAATAAGTTGTGTTTTTATCAGCAGTTGCCAGTTAAGCTTATCAAAGACAAATAAAATGTTGTTTGATCTGCTATAACCACACCAGACCATTCCGGTTAATTAATCCAGAACACAAGCGATTGCTGTAATTTAAAGTTCTCTATAACAATTCTCTCCAGCAATGTGTGAGTGATAATTCTGTGTATCAAATATTTTATTCCAAGGCAATCAATGTCGGACAACTCGGACTGCCTCTTCCATGGGCAGAGAGGAGAGCATAAGCTTGCACAGGGCATAAGGCATAGCGCAGCCGGCTCTTAAAGGCAATGGCACCTGGCACGCTGATTGGTTTTATTAACGTAACGCCCAAACACCTATGCATAATGTAACGGATAGCGCAGGTGTTTTAGGGATAAGGATGGTGTCGGAAGATAGCAACTCGACCACAGGAATGCCCCTTGCGCAATGCTAAATCCCCAAATAGTGGGTAGCGCGACAGAGAGGCGACTGATGTGAACATACCAATGGGCTCGAGTCACAAGCTTGCGCACAGGGTTGCGCATTGAGGTGACGCAAAACGCGTCACCTCCAAGACGCAAAACAGAGGCCCCAAATAGGCCCCGCCCGTTACATTTCCCAACCCGGAAGAAGGGGTGAAAAGGGAGAATGCGCTGGGGGAGCAACTCCATACAAGTGGATGGGCGGGGATTTCCGGTCCACTCTCTATTATTTTTAACTCTACGGTTAGTTGTTTGGCCAACTGAGGATAGACTGCATCCAATAGCATGGAGGGATGATTGCTCTGCACTTGGCTAGACCGTTGTTAGGTCAACCGGCCGACCAATGGCGTAGCTTCATCACTCAGTCAAAGACATTCGCAGATCTAACGCTGGGTGCTTTCAAACTCCAGGCAAAAAACATTGGATAACAGCCTAGAATGTCAATGTATCTGTCCAAGTTCGGCCGTCCTGACATCAAGGGAAAGTCCAGATTCAACGCATCAATCACAGAGCTGTGTGTGAGAGCGTGCACTAAATTGAATAAGACCAGTGTGAGTGAGGTCACCGTTCACCCTCGTTGGGTATATGGCCCCAGAGTTAGCCCTCTGGGGTGGCTGGCAGTGAGCTTAGAGGACAAAGAGCTGAGAGGAGAAACACAGAACAGTACTGTGCTCTTTCCATTCAGTGGAATGTAACTGACCTCCAGGCCCCCCCCCCTTCCTCCCCCCCTCCCTCCCTCTCTCGTACCCTCTCACTCCAGGACATGAGCCCACACACAGGGGTGGCAATTACCCATTCCCCCAGACTGGGTGACCCGGGTTTCATGAGCCAGAAGCTAGCATGGGGGGACGACGACGCAAGGCACTCACTCAAAAATGGCAACGCTTGTTTAAGGTCACTTCCTATTCGCATACCGCTGAGAGCAAACCTGTCAATCACATGCATGGCTACTGCTGAGGCAGGACCCAGACAGGAGCAGGCGGCTGCATAAGGCATTTTCCACCGACATCCACTCAGCACCCCCAAACCCATCCCCCTTATGTACACAGGCACGTCTTGTTCTTGTATACATTAACGCTACTGAGCACACACACAAACGCACATGGAGGGGGGAGAGAAAAGAGAGAATTAAAATAGTACAGCCCCGCGGGAATCAGGATCGGCGTTATAATATTAGCCAGATATATTGCGCCGGCTGATGAAATTGTTGAATATTTCATATCTCCATAATGAAACGCTGTCTGGAGTACTTGCAATCGATCAAAGAGCAAATCGGAGATATCCCTGATTCAATGAGGCTTGTAACGATACTAACGAAACATCTTTATTTCTTGGCGGTTCACTTCTGAAGTTCCCCCGGTATAAATCACTCGGCCATCTTGTCTCTCCCCCCCACCCCCCGATCAACTGTGAAGTGGAAATGTTCACACTTCATTTTGCCCAACTTTAATCCATTAAGATCTGAGGCAGATTCTACAAATGTCTTTGTAATTCTAAATTATAAAACAGTTTTCTGAAAATGTATGTTGCTATATCAGTGGTTCTCAAACAATTTCATGTCAAGGTGGACCTCCAAATGTATATGTATTTGGCCACGGCCCCCCAGCCATCTCAAAATATTTGATCCACAAGCTCGGCAAAATGGCACGAAATGATGCACTATGAGCTTGTACTGTATACTGCTGTTTTTGAATAGCCAAAGTATAAAATGACACAGATGCTTTCCCGGTTTTAATGGGCTAATGGAAGAAGCAGTGAGTGGAAGGAATGGAGCATGGTACTCCACTCTTCCCCCACCAATGAACACTCATGCTGTTGTCATGGTTGCCTTAACTTATCTTCATTGCTGCATGCAACATGCGGCTATGGCGTGTATAAGTGATAGAATTCTCTGATGCCTGTAAAGATGTTGCTCAATTGCTTTTGTTTAAAAGAAAAAAAGAAAGAAAAAAAGTAATATTATTATTAATACAAAATTGTGGGGCTGTAAGAAAACTAACGCATGAAAGCATGCGATTATTTTTTAACTGTTCAACGTGTTAATAAAATATTTTAAACATAATTAACGTGAATGTGGGTTTTGAAGTGCATGACCGGAACTGTTGTTTTTGCGGTGTGAAACCTGCCATGCTTTCTTCTAGCCTCTCAGTGATACTCACATACGCTCATGCGCACACACACACACACACACACACACACACACACACACACACACACACACACACACACACACACACACACACACACACACACACACACACACACACACACACACACACACACACACACACACACACACACACACACACACACAGTGCATATATCACTAACCCAGTTTTTGATGTAGGTAAGAGGAGTGATAAAAGGACAGAGAGGGTAAGCTTGTATTGAGTGGTTATCTTCCATACCCTGAGGCTTTAAATGGCAGCTGACAATCAACACAAGCTAAAACAGCATCTTCACATTGGGTTACACAACAGTATAACCAAGCAGCAGAGCTAAAGTGGCAAGGCGGGCAGAATTGTCACCGTGAGCGACCTCTTTTTAATCCAGAACTTTGGACACAAAGCGAAGCAAGATTTTGATTAAGGTAAGTTACCATGCATTTGTTGATTATGAGGAAGGCCAGTAGGCCGAAACGTCAATTAATAAAAATAAATCACTGCATATGGAGTGTGCAACATGTTCCCCCCTCTCTTTAAGTTACCATGATACAAGATTTAGATGAAGGTAAGTTACCATGCCAAAGATGGATGTACAAACATGGATACTGTGGATGCTGAGGAAGAATTCACGGCTGGGGAGCTATACTGGAGTTTATCTGGGCTCAAAGGAACCAAAACTCAGAACAGAAAACGGCAACATTCGACAGTTCAAAGTAGTGAGATACGATGGTGGATCATGTAAAATCCCTGAAATTCCCCATAGGACTGAGAGGGCTTAACCACATGAATGCTGTCATAATGTCATAATGGTTGAACATTTGACGAAAATAGGTGAACATTCAGTGAAAATAACAGATTTACAAGCTCACAACACAATTGCAACGTGACGCGTTGTGAGCTTGCAGAATGGCTATTTTTACTACTTGATGTACAGAGTATATACAGTAGGGTTTAAGTATTTAAGGTGATGATTAAATGCTATTCTCTCGTGGTCTTACTAAGGCTATGGGTATGTGAAAAACAATTTATCACCTGGCATTTGTCACAGGCCTTCTATTATGCAACCTTCCCTCATTTGAATATCTTCAGGCAACACAAACTTAAGTACAGTGAATGGCATAATTTGTATTGGTCATGTTTGAAAAGACTTAATAATTAGCAATATACTGAATTTGAATAACAATGCATATGTACAGTAATGCAGTTCTAGTAGCAGTTAACTATTTGGAGGTTGACTGGGGGGGGGGTGTATCACTGTACAGACGCAGTTGAGGGACTGTGACCAGTTCTGACCAGGCTCATTCTAACAGGAAAAAACATCTTCTCACCGCGGCACATTAGATAGCTCGGACACAAAATGGCAGACCAGATGGAAACAAAGCCCTCTGGCGCCAACAGATGCTCCCGTGAGGCTGCTTCACTCATCCATTATTATAGGGCTGAATACGGCAAAGCGAGTCATACAGCATGTGCAATGGAAGTTGCACATACTACATCGCTCAAAGGGCCAAAAGATGACACTATAGAGTGGGAGGTAAGATGTGAACCATGGTGAAAAGGCGCTACCCCTGACTATGTTTACGTAACGAGATAGCACCAGTGATCCCTGCAGGTCAGATACCTGATGCTAACAGGAGCGCCTAATCAGCATAGTGAGCATCACCTCTGTCTTACTCTTTAGTCAACATGTTACAGGAAACCTGGCTAAACCACTGACGAGCTGATGGCTGTCAGCTAGACCGACTGACTGCCCTGTTTGCTGAATGACTGGCTGACAGACTGATGGAAATTTTAACTGTGGCCCTGCTGCAGTGGGCATTTTTGCAAAGTGCTGAGACCTGGATCCTGGCTTGGTTTGCACTGGGTAACCCCATCTGCACACGGAGCGGCAATACCCAGGGGTAGCCTTCATCAGTCCAATGCCATTACATTAGATGGAGGATCTAAGGTTCAGACCATGATATCGCTCTGCATTAAAGTTTCATCATTGTGCCGCTCCAGAGGAATCATGCAGTAATTCTAGTCACATTCTGCATAATAGAGCAATTGAGAATTGCATTAAATTTGGGATTAAAGTGTTTTCTCACACAGATGTCATTAATGTGAAGATTGAAAATGGTAACCGAAAGTGTTTTTTAAGGCATGTCAAAAAGAGCACGCAGAAGTTTTGGTTCCTACCTGGAAAACATACCTGGAGTACTGAACCTAAACATTGAACAGTTGAAAGGTTAAACTGAATAATTCTCATAACTGGTACAAATTAAATGAACACCTCTGTGTGGCGCTATGAGTTTTCTTTATTTACAGCGAAATGTATCTGAAACCAATGGACACATTATTACTATATATACACATAACACACAAAATATAAATACATAAAATACATACTGTAGTGCTCTCTCTAAAGCAAGCACACTAATATACAAACTATCAAACATATTAAACAAATGTTACATGGCAACCTATTTTGTATGCATTAGACTGCCTTCCAATGAAATATTAACATGAAAAAGCACCATCAGCAGTTTGAAGCCAACATTCCCATGGGTGAAATTACACGGAGTACATTACTGTTTAAACTCCACTTTACCTTAGCCCTACTGTACGTCCACAAGATGCACTAGGAATTTCAAACAGCCTTCTGAGAGAGACACACATACAGTAGGTGTAGTAGTACATTCAAGTTGTGAAGAATACACAATGTACAGCTAAATAATGTATCAATCAATCTATCAAAGCTATCAATATCATACAGTCAGACAGACATCTGGCAGGGAATTAGTTTGAGTGGAGCAAGTCAAGGGGGGGAAATGAATGCAAAGAAACACATGGACGTACCTTCTCGTTGTATTTGAACTTGACATAGAACCAGCTGGACTTGATCATCCTTCCTGACTGACTCAGTTTGCCCACGGGAAAAGTTAAAGAGCCTTTCTCAGAGGAAGAGTTACAGTATACGCCGAACACACGGTTACTACAGTATGACACAGGAAAAACAGCAAGTGTTTCAGCTACTTTGTCCGTCTCTTCCCTCCTTCCTGCATGTGCACTCTCTCTCTCTCTGTCTGTCTCTCTCTCTCTCTCTCACTGTATTGCTGTCTCTTTCTCAGTCTCTCTTTCTTGTCCTCGTTCCAAGTCTCTGAGCTTGCTACGGTTTTCTCCCTCCCTCCCTCTCTGTCCGTCGTAGTGGTGTGGAGCGAGTATGTGTGTCAGTGTGTGTGTGAGTGTGTGTGTGTGTGTGTGTGTGTGTGTGTGTGTGTGTGTGTGTGTGTGTGTGTGTGTGTGTGTGTGTGTGTGTGTGTGTGTGTGTGTGTGTGTGTGTGTGTGTGTGTGTGTCTATTGTATGAGCGCGTGGCGTGCAAGCTTGGAAAGCTGACAGGAGAGCTCCTCAGATGGGCTTCAGCTCTGTTCATCAGTGGTGGCACATGCCAGCAGAGGAGAATTTCCTCCCCTTCCCTTCTGTTCTCCTATCCTTAAAAAAAAAACACAACCTCCTCCTACTCCACAGCCCCCTGACCCCCCCCTCCCCCCATCTCTCTCTCACTCTTTTCCCCCTCAATCTTTCTTTTACCGGTTTGCCGGTTTGCCCGTGCTTCCTTTCTCCCCCACTCTTGCTCCAGTGATTTTCCCCCTCGTCTTTTCCTAACCCTTGCTCAAACAATATATCCATTTTCTGTTCACATCTCCCCCTCAGTTCTTTCTATCCCTCTCTTCTAAGCACCACTGAGCACTTTGAGCCCGACCTCGGTTAACCCCCCCCCCCTTCTGTATCAATTTCAATCTAGCCTCGATGTGCCCCCCCCCCTCCGTAAAGTAACACTGTCTGCTTTATTATTTCTACAGATAGCAGTCCTTGATGTTGGTCTGACCCCAAAGGCTCAGAGTTCCCACAAGCCAAATACATTCTGACGGCTGAACAAATGTGCCTGCAAAATGTTCTGTCAAATGCAGTCATGTCGGGACGGGCTCAGATACAGCTTAACCCTTCATGTTAGCTTCAAGGATTGAGCGCCATGCTCAGTGTCCTTTGTAACAATGCTGGTTGAAAATGTCGCTTCGCACTATGGCAAACACTTAGAAGCATTGGCTGTGACTCAAATTTCAAAAGCTGTGATCCGGATTGTTTATCCGGATTATTTACCACGTAAAGTTGGGCAATACTGAGAAAACACCCTGGCAGATAAGCTATCTGAAGCTTAATTACGCCATTGTCACTTGAAATAAAGTTGTTTTATGCCAATATTTACAGCTTCAAAGTCCTTGTGTTTCAAAATGTTTGTGTTTATCCAATCGTGTTAATCTGTTACAAGCAGTCGGCCCTTTTTTTATCAAAGCCTTAGACAATACAGTTCAGAGTGAATAAATGTCTTCAGTCTGACAATGCACTATGTAAACAAAGTCTGTAGTGTGGCGGCAGGGTTTCAACGGGGGGCACCTCACTGCGAAGTAGTACGGAGTATTAGGCCTTCAAAAGTCAAAACCCTGTGAGAGCAGGACGACTAAAAATGGCCACATCCACAGAGCCGACAGGGCCACCCAGCCTATGTTTACATTCTGCCACTCTCCCTGGTGCATGCGGTCTGGACCCCATACACACACAGTTTGCGTATATAATCATGTCATCTTAAGACTATGGTGTGAAATGCCTGGCAGCTAGAGGGGGCTACTTTATCCCATGGGAAGTAGCCACATTTGGCTTCCCCCTAAGTTACACTGATACAATCCTTCTATTATGGACAGAAGTAGATTAGAAACAAACACAATCGGACCAAATGATACTTGGCCATATACTGTAACTGTGTTACCCTTGAAATAGGGAGACAGACAGACATGAAATGGAAAACAGATTCATTCACAAGACATCAGCTAACTACAGTAACTAGCGATACTGTGGTCGGCTGCTTCAAATCGCCAATGAAGAAGTGGAGCCTGGCGGACAGCGAGCTGCAAGTGTGGAGAGCCTGAGCAGTCTGCCGAACACATGATCACCACCTGTCTCCTGTATAGAACACCTTCAAAAGGAGGGCCTCTTCCAAGTGGCACCAGAGACGAGGGCGTGGCTGCACCACACCGAGTTGGACATTTTGATGACGACACACGAAAGAAGATCATCAATAAACCTTCAGAGACTAATACCTTATATCGATATGCATCATCAGTCACTGAAGTTTGTTTAACTTATTGTTTTGTTGTGGTGAAGCATTGCACTTCTACTTCAGTTAGCGGTTTGCTAAGTCCCCCCCCCACGCCCTCCCCCCAGATTTCCATTCAGCAACTCGTTCCACAATGTCTACGGCCAACTTATATGGAAACCAACAACCGACATATCTTAAGGCTGCATTCTTGCATTCTGGACTGTTCTGTACAATGTTTTATCACACACAATCATTGCTGTGCCAATAAGACGTAATGGTATCGAGCACCCTGGTGTTCAGTAGTGAGAGACATCACTTTGCTTATGTTATTATTATGTTATGAAACCGAAGAGATTGATTTCACAGTTTATTTTGGTTTAAATGTATTTAACCAAATGGCATGTTTCTTTAATTTACTGTCTCTTTCGACATTTTGTTATATGGGGGGATGTCTACCCCTCTCCTCTCTTCCTCATTGGTCCTCGTCTCATGCCAGCCACAGGGAGCCCACAGCGCTGTGACTGTAATGCCAAGTGACAGGAGTGGTGGCTACTCACTTCCAACGCATGCTCGCACACGCGCACACAAATACGCATTGCCATCTGTGCCCAGATCAGTAGGCTGTGTGTGCATGACATTCTTTCTGCTATCTGATGTGCATTAGAGCAGTGGTTATCAATCTTTTGCATTTGAAGGACCCCCCAGTTTTTTAGGACCGCTGGGGGTCTCCGGGACCACCGGTACATTACTGGGTATCTCTCTCTCTCTCTCTCTCTCTCTCTCTCTCTCTCTCTCTCTCTCTCTCTCTCTCTCTCTCTCTCTCTCTCTCTCTCTCTCTCTCTCTCTCTCTCTCTCTCTCTCTCTCTCTCTCTCTCTCTCTCTCTCTCTCTCTCTCCTCTCTCCTCCCTCTCTCTCTCTCTCTCTCTCTCTCTCTCTACCTTTCTTTTAGTTACTGTACACCAACATTGATCTTAGGAAGCATTTTGTTCATTGAACAGTTTGGCCCCGGGTGCCGTTAGCCTCGCTGTCAGCACACTCACACACTCACTTAGAACCCATGCTCTCTCAACCCAGTAAAAAAACAGATACACTCTCTCTCTCAGTATATCTGATGCTCTCTCGACCCAACCTCAATCGGCACACGCACATGTTTTTCTCTCTCTGCCCACCAGTTCACCAAAGCATAGGAGCTTTTCCTAGTGAATCAAAGTATTTTGTTGATAGAACAACATAAAACTAAGGTCTCCAGCATCATGATGGTACGCGTAAAGACACCATTTTCATTCTCACTCACGTGACAGGATAATAACAATACAGATATTCTGACAAGGTAGGGTGACGTCACGTGATATTGATGTATGAAATACAGATTTACCGACATTCGAAACTTACCGATAAAAATACCGTTAAATTGCAAGCGAGTGGGAGTGGGGTTAAAAAAAAAAGAAGGAAATCTTAATAAACTCTTCACTTCACGAAGAACATGTTAGAATAAGTAGAAAGAGACAAGGTTATGGAAGTGCGGGAGGACGTTGAGAGTTTTTGCTCTATAACATCACACTTACAGTAGGTATCACTAACAGGTGACACCCATGAAAATGGTAGAGGGGGGGGGGGGGGGGGGGGGGGGGGACTATGCCTTGACAATATTGAACGTGTTTTCTTTTGATTCCTTCCTTGTTAAACGGCTCCTTCCCCACGGGGGCCCGAACAGAAAAGCTGCTCGGGAAGCCTAGAGAGGCCCTCGGGCTGGCTGCACAGACGCCTCCCAGCTGGAGGCATTGCATCTCCTGGGTACACTGCAGACAGGGGTTCAGTTAATGTGTGTGTGCATGTGTGTGTGTGTGTGTGTGTGTGTGTGTGTGTGTGTGTGTGTGTGTGTGTGTGTGTGTGTGTGTGTGTGTGTGTGTGTGTGTGTGTGTGTGTGTGTCTGTGAGTGTATGCTTGCGTAGTTGCGTGCGTGCATGTGTGTGCATGCCTGAGGCGTGCTAACAGGACAACATGGCTGGCGTGCCGCACACTCCCTTCTCTCTCCCATCCTACAACCAAGCCCAGATGTTCCTGACAACCTCAGCAGCAGCGCCTCGGCCCCGTTGCCGTTCTTTCCCGTATGAACCTCCTGCCGTCAAAGAGAAAAGACAGAAAGAAAGAAAAAGAAAAACCTCAAGCTATGTCGCAAAAAAAACTTTCTCTGCTTCCCCTAAATGCTCGTAGAGGTGTGCTTAATCTTTAAAAGCGCTTGGGGCTCTAATGGCGCCGCCGTGTAATGCAGGCCCCTTACATAATCAAATGTAAGCAGAGGGGAAAGAGAGCCCTCGGAGAGACATTGAGCAGTGGGGACTTGTTCAAAACGTGCTGAAATATTCACCACGTCTCTCGTCCTTGGCCCTGGTGGGTCTACCTGGGGGGGCCTTTACACACATGGAACCATTCACAGAGGAATATGGAGTCACTGTTAAGAGGCGGGAGAGAGAGAGAGAGAGAGATATTTGAACCCAGTGTACCTGCTAATGTCTCAGATCTCCCTTTCACTTGCTTCTCTCTCTCTCTCTCTCTCTCCCTCTCACACACACACACACACACACACACACACACACACACACACACACACACACACACACACACACACACACACACACACACACACACACACACACACACACACACACACACACACACACACACACACACACACACACACACACACACACACACACACACTCCTTTTTCTTCCTCTCTCTTTAACATCTCTGCACGCACCCACAGCCAGTGGCCCGTCATGACATGGCACGGCACAGTGCCTGTTTCCTTTCGTCCGCGTCTCCGCGGGCCGTATTGGCCAAACTACACAAAAGGCCATTTCCTGCTTTCCACACACAGCATATTAAGAGTTGAAACTGAATGTCTCTCTGATGGCCAGATAAATACAGTGCCAGAGTCCCCGTGTAGGCCACGGCCAGGAAATCACGTTAGAGCCCGCACCCCCCTTGCTAATACAGAGGATTATGGCAGCAGGCTGCCTTGGCACAGATGACATGCTGTAAGCAGTGTGAGGACTGGCAATACGCTCCGTGAGGCTCAGTAATAACCTGAATTTCCTCTTTTTTTGGGAGGACCAGTCTGGCAAGAAATGAAATGTTTGCCCAAGTGAAATTGTCACACACTGGAAACAATATATGAAATAATATATAATATTATGCTTGGGCCAGGCATGGACTGACTTAGAAATAGGAATTTGGATGAAATAATCAGCTTAGTAACTTTATCCTAAATCAATTAGCCACAGTCTGAAGGCTGTCAACGAGTGGAGAGACAGTGTTTTTGGTCATAAGAATAACTTGAATTTATATAGCGCCTTTCAAAAACCCAAGGACACTTTTCAATACAAAAAAAATAAACAAACTATTTACCAAAAGCCTGAGTAAACAAGTGTCTCTTCAGTGCGGACTTGAAAGAGTCCAATGTTGGCGTCTGGCGAATCTCCATGGGGAGAGAGCTCATATGTGTGTGTGTGTGTGTGTGTGTGTGTGTGTGTGTGTGTGTGTGTGTGTGTGTGTGTGTGTGTGGTGTGTGTGTGTGTGTGTGTGTGTGTGTGTGTGTGTGTGTGTGTGTGCGCGCGTGCGTGCATGTGCGTGTGTGGATGCATGCAGCATTCACATGAGCATGTATTCTGGAATCTATTACTTTTTCCCCCCAACAACAGCTATCACATAATTCTTCTGATGAATAATACATTTGTATAATTATGTTAACAAGCAGCAGCTCAATACAGTATGCACAAACAAGGCAACCATTGTAAATAAGAATTTACTCGTAATGTCTTGCTCTGTAAATAAAGAAAATCAGTCTAAAAGTCCCACTAGTGACCTTGCTGCTCCTGTGCCAACTGGAAATGTTGGCACAAGGGTCTGGCTAGAGGAAAGGTCATGGGGTGACTGAAAATGTTAGGGTTCTGGGGAGCGTGATTATACTCAGCAAACTCATGGCAATCCACCCAATCAATTTTAAGATATCTTGTGTTCAAGTGGCCTGAGGGTAACTTCATTGGAAAGGCCATGGGGTCACCAATATCAGTAGTAGTCACCCATCAAGGAGAATATATTATGTACTCAGCAGGTTTCATGTCAGTCTGACCACTAGGTTTTGGTAGCAAGTGGAAATTTTGGCCTGAGGCTGACGCTAGAGGAAAGGCCACGGGGTCACCAAAATCAGCAGGGTTAATCCTCAAGGGAAATACCAGCAAACGGCAAAGACGGATGGACGGACAGACCAACATCTCTGTCCTTACAGCCCTGCCACTGGCGGGGCTAAAGACTGATAAATAGAAAAAACAGTAAGAGAGACATTCCATGATTTGTAATGACAAATACAAATACACTATACTGTAAATCACAACCGTTGACCTCAAGACATCTAAAGAGGGGAAGTCACAAGTCCACTGACTGTCACGAAATGACAAATCTTATTAGGTGATTCAGACCATTGCAATTTTCCTCCGCAATGTTCTAATGCTAAATTTATGCTCCATCAAATGACTTGCCGTGCACTGACAATAGCTGATCGTCAAGCATTGCGAGCTTGTAGATCAGTTATTTTTGGTGTGTGATATTATAATGAAGTATACATTGGGCAAACAAAAAGTGTTTTGTCGCAAGTCTGAACTAGGTTTAAGAGACAAAAGTAACACAGTCCCCCGTCTCATAGCTGTCCTCAGTAAACCCAAAGACTTTACTTCCTCAGTGGGCAGCATTGACTTCACTCAAAAGTCAAATTCATAACTTGCTCCACTATCATAAAGCAACACTGGCTAAATTCACCCCGCTGTGTCCCTAACAGTAGATCCCATAGAGAAACCTCTCTTTTCCATCAGCACTACAATTCAACAGAACTGTGAGGGGCTGTTTTGTATAAATCGAATCCACATGGAAGCTGAGTGCTGAGTGACGTTATGTGTTTACACCAGTGACCTTGGAAAAAGGCCTCTGGAGAGAGTTACAGGTGGATCCCAGCATACAGACACCAGACACGCACACGCACACACACACACACACACACACACACACACACACACACACACACACACACACACACACACACACACACAGTCTGTCTGACTCCCAGCTAGGCCAGCCTCCTTTGGAACTCATTTCTTAACACAAGTCAGCAGGCGATTTGGACTGACGATTGAGTGAAAAAAAAGGGGGAAAGAATACAGGAGAGGAAATAATTCCACGTTCCAATGACTTTCAGATGCATGGGCCGGTGCCAGCCCACTGGATAGTTCCAGCCCTCCTCCACCCCATGTCTAAACGCCTTCGCACGCACACCTCTCTCCTCTCCCCTCTCCCCTGCCACACGGGAAGCGGCCCACAGACCCAGCTGTCCCGGCCGCGGCCAACAAGAGGGATCGGATGAAAGCAGGAAATGGAGATAAACACAAGTCTAATTGCTCGCAGGCAACAGAGGGAGAGAGAGAGAAGGATGGAGATGAGAGAGGGAGGCGCCGGAGGGGTGTGTATGTGTGGTTGGGGAGGGGGGGGTGGCAGATTGGATCGGACCATGGAGTTTTGGACCACTGCTGTGTTGTGTGCTAGTATAGGGGCCTGGAGCCCCTTGCGTGTGCACCCCAAGACCTGGACGACAAAACACCCAAATCATTACCAGAGAGAGACGAGATGGTGAAAGAGAGGGAGATAAATAGAAGAGAGGAAAATGAAAGAGGTGAACGTCAGGGAAGGAGTCGTTCTCACTTAAACTTACATCAAGTACGTCAAGTAGTAATTCACATAGTAAAAGATAAAGCCTGGTCTTTGCAGCATTAATGGTCCCCTCCCCTTGTCCTGATATGAGAGGTACTTTAGTGTAGGAGGCAGTCACGTGCACAAATAGACATGAAAGGGGGCTCGAGCCCCTGGCCTTTAACCCGTCGGTAAAAAGTGCCCTCTCCAGACCATGGATGCAGCATTTGCCTATGGTGAAGAAAAAGCAAATCCCTCTCCATGCCCTACTCGAAGGCAGCATTCAAGACTAAGATAATTGCCCCTTTCTTACTCTCCTGAACTCGAATGCATTATGTTGAGAGAATTGCCCTCTGTACTGTAGAAATCCATGCCGTCGCCGCATCTCTAGTAGAACTTGATTATACTTAATTGAGTGCGGCATCGCGCACAGAATTATAGCCGATCTACAAGCTCACAACGCGGCGCGTTGTGAGCTTGTAGATCGGCTATTTTCGATACGTGACACCGTGCGTCAAGTATATGCCCAAGTCCAGTGTAATTTCAGTGTAAATTCAATTGTAAATTTTGATCAATTACAAAATTGCTGACTGACAGACACTTCTAGACAAGCAAATGCTTAAAATACTGATCAGGGCAACAAGGTTATGTCCCGCTGTTGTAGAGTAATAGCCTACATGCTGAATTGCTCATATAGATAATCAGTGACAGTAACTTTTGTATGAATATTGATCATCATGTTTGTGGAGTATTTTTTTCCGTATAATCCTAGATTCCTAGTGTTAATCTAAAATGAGATATTCCTAGAAATGTAAAAACAAATCCGGCCGTAGCCCATTTTACATTCCAGCCCCTGCCTCGCCTAATCCCTCTGGACGTCCCTGGCAGGATGTTTGTGATGATCGCAATGCGATGAACACCCAATGCTTCTTAATGTCTAGGAGGCAACACCTTTCAGTTGTGCAGTAGTAAACATTTTCCTTAACCTTTATTTAACGAGGATAGTCCCACTGAGATCAAAGATCTCTCTGAAGGAGACCTGGCCCAGACAGGCAGCAGTATAACTAAAAACACATACATAGAAACAGAAAACACAAAAGCCAAAACAAACATTTCAAAACAAATGCATAGGAGTCAATGTTGTAATCAGCACTAGGTTGCACCAGCTGTGCGTAAATTCAAACATGGCCTAGTTTGAACATTTTGAACATGGAGTTTACACGCTACTAACGGTTTGAGGGTTGAACCAGCAAAAGTGGAGTTTGTTCAACAGTTTGGGAGCCAGAAGGGAGAAGAAACTGGGATGTGTGGAGCGTTGTCCCGGATGTTTTGGGGAAGGTTCAGACAGCTTCCCTGTGTTAGCTGATCTGAGAGAGCGGGAGGGGTTGTAGGGTTGGATCAGGCTTTGAAGGTATGGGGGTGCCATAGCTTTGGTTGCTTTGTAGGCCAACATCAGTGTTTTGTATTCTGTGCGGGCAGACACATACTGTAGCAGACCAAGAACTGCCTTATGTGTATATAGTGTACCAATGACACAGCCTAGGGGTGGCCTCCTCAAGAGTATAACTCACAATCAGTGTTGCCAAGTCTGCTTATTATAAGTGACTTACATTTCTGACTAATAAAATATTCAATCAATCAAAAGACTTTGGGCTTGTTTTTCTGTTGTTGCTTATTTGGGCTTCCTTCCTTGTTGTTTAAACCAGTGGTTCTCAAACATTTTCATGTCAAAGACCCCCAAACTAATATGTATTCGTCCGTGGACCCCCATCTGAAAATATTTTGGGCCAGGGCAGGGATGTTTTAAGATGATCTGAGTTTTAATAGCTGATCTACAAGCAATTTTACGCATTGTAAGCTTGTAGATCGGCTACTTAAACAGCCGTGTGTGTGTGTGTGTGTGTGTGTGTGTGTGTGTGTGTGTGTGTGTGTGTGTGTGTGTGTGCTCATGTGGCCTATAGCCGCTTCTTTTGGGCTTGTTTTTGTAGACGTTACCGCTTGCAAAATCTGGCAATGCTGCTCACAATGGTGAGACAGAGCTTTACAATTGTATGCACGCACACTTTCCTAAAACCCTGTACACTAGTCGATGGGAAGATAACCCAAGCCACATGTGTGCTGGAGTCTGGTATGCTTAGCCAGTTAAGAAAGACTGAATGGAGACAGGACATGGAGAGGGTGGACTAGGGTCATCTACAGCTTAACCACAAGACATAACCACATGCACGCACACCGATTTCTATTAAGTCAAAGAAGTACGTAAAACAGCATGTAAAGGAGTTTCAACTCATTCATTATGAGAGCAATATCACATTGACCTGCACTGATATGAGAATTTTCAACAGAAACTACCTTTGCCCTCAAATCCTCATACAACTGTATGATGATCTGTGTGCTGTGTGCGTTTATGTGTGCAGATTGCAGAAGTGTGTATTTCTGTGTGTAGCTACACATGTCATGGACACACTCACACACATGCCTGAATGTCTCGGAGCCAGACACAAATATTGGGTTGGGGGTAGGGGGGGGCGTATTGGAGCCAAGGACAGCAAATGAAAAGCAATCATAATTAGGACCTCAAGAGAGATGAGAGTATGTGGGATACACAGCAAAATCCAGATCCTTCATTTAAGTCTGACCCTTGTGAGACCATTTTTTACACTCAGAGTTAGGAAGCTTTGCCCATTGAGCCTGAATTTTTCATCCGAAAGTCGTACGTAAAAAAACAAAACAATACCACCTCATGTTGCGTCATTCACGTTTATACACTGCTTCCGAATCGTTTCTTTCGGACCAGGTTCGATTGTCTGCGTTTTGAGGGCTGGAACCTACTATGAAGAATGATCGCGGAATTGGTGGTCTTCTTTTTGATGTGTCTTCAGTGGCAAAGCATCAAACTGGGCCATGAAATAAATAATTGAAACGCAGCTCCTTGATCGCAAACTAAAATATCGACTTCAGTGGGCAAGATCCTTTACAGCAATGTTTGGGGGATTTTGCTGAGCATGCCAAAAAAACACACGATCCCAGACAGATTGTGGCCCCAAAACCTATTGGCGAAAATCTTCAATAATGGAGAATACGCTTTTATTATTCTACTTCTAAGTGTCTTTGTATTGCAAAGTAGGTCATTGGCTTATAGATGAACAAGAATAATGCATATTTCATGTCTTTCATTAATGTAACAACAAATCAGTTTGTGAGAAAAAAATATATTGGTCAATGGCATCACTAAAATGAGTTCATCCTCCAGGAGGCACTCAACAAGTGACAAGTCAATTTGCACATTCGATTTTGAGATATCTGTGCAAGTGGAGAATTTGGCCTGTGGATTCCTCCTCTGAGTAGCATGAAGTTGCACAACAAATTCCATGATAATCCAGTAGTTTTCTAAATATCCTGTTTGGGACCAACTGACTGACCGACTGACATCCTCAGAGCCCCATGCACCGCTAGTGGGGCTAAAAATAAAAGGAGACGACTTTTAATATTCAAGGAGCACACTGTTACATTGTATTTCTAGCTGTGGTGGGAGCACTGAGACACAGTGGTATTGATTCACAGAAAGAGAGCTTTGCAAGTAAACACTGGCACAGGACAGGTCCATTTACATTACTTCCTATTACCAGTCCCAGCCGGTGTATGTACAGTATTGCAGTGGTAATAAAAGCCATATTCCCCTAGCCTTTCAGTCTCTCTGGTGGTGGTGGTAGAGAGGCCAGTGCGGGCGCCCGGAGAATAATGACCTCAGTGCTATAACACTCATGTTGATTCCAGGGCACAGATGCCTATTCATTCTGCTCGGCCATTACCGCAATCCACGCAGGGGCTCTTATGTGGGAGCGGTCCCATTAAAAACCCTGAAACATGTCTGAAATATAGAACGCATCCTATTTCCCATGCTCCTTAGCAACAGCCATTATACCGTGGATTGGTTGAGGCCAGTGCCTGTCTCTTTGAGAAGGCTGCGAGAGCACCGAGTATTGATTGGAGTCCGTGAACTACATGTGTAAGCATTGACAGGCTGAATGCATCAGGGTGGGAGGATGGGAGGGGGGGTGAGAGATACAGAGAGAGAGGGAGGGAGGGATGGAGGCCCGCAGGCTGTGTGAGAGGCAGACATAGGAAGAGAGCGGGAGAGGAGAGAACCGGAGGGGAAGAATGAAAGAGAGCAAGTGCCGTAACATGGCCTCTGACTCTGCTCGCTTCTGATGGTTCCCTTCCAACACCAACCTAACACAGCAAGAGAGGAAAATCACTACATGCTGCACACATCCCTCTGGCACATGAACACGAACACACACATGCACGCACGCACACACACACATACGCGTGCACACACACACACACACTCTCCCTGACACATGTTACACCCTCCCTGCTAGCTTGTTTCACTCCAGCATTGAGAAAGGTGGAACATGCAACAGACAAAAAAGACTTCAAAGCTTGTCTACTCTGACCCGGCTCTTAGTGGGGTCAAAACAAGTACATACTAAAGACCCCAAGACACTCATCAGGATTACCTACCACTAGGAGAGCTGAGGCACTATCAAAGGGATAAGAAAATACAGCTTAAAAACGGCATCCAGCCTATTAGAGACTCGCACATATTGATCGATTCGCACAAAGCTTGATGACCTTTGCACAAAAGCCAAATTTGTGTTTGAAAATTAATGAGGGTTGCCTTGGCAATTGAAAGACATGGGGGCGGTTTTGTAATATAATAAGAAAACAGCTCCTGTCAAATGTGGACATGTGGAGCATCGTTGGCACTCTCTGACACTGTTTATGTAATTATGCCCTGCACGCAGTGGTGGATAGAGAGTATCGCAATAGTGGGGGCGTGAGGATTTCACTCTTTTTTTAACCTCATTCATCTGAGGCCTTTGGGTATGGAAGCTGCCCAGGAAAAAAAGGTGATGTTTCAGATACCGAGCGCTTCTGAAATGACAGACCATGTGTGTAGTCCAATCACGCACATGCACACACACTCACGCACTCTCAAGTCCTCTGCAGGTCAACTATGGGCTTTGTGTTGATTTTCAAAAGTCTTTTTCAAAGCTGTTCATTCAATAATTCAGACACTATCTCAGCCTTGAGAAGCAAAGTACAATAAAGCATTGGCAAAGATTTCAAGTACCAGACAGCTTGTGACATTGATGGTACGTTCAGTGTTTCGCAATTTCAATAGAGTTTTGTCCAACAATGAAATGATTCTCACATTGTGAAGAAGCCATAAAAACACACTGTAGACACACGCGTCAATGCGCCACTTCAGCATTCATCTAACCTAACAAAGCTACCCTCCTGCCAGTCAATCTCTGAACACCGGCAGTTGCTTTTTTCTTTCAAGAAATGACTTGCGTGTGCAGCTATATGGAAACAGCTGTATTGTCCTTTTGTGCTACCGTATAATAAGCTGTGCTTATTTGAGCTCTATCGGCAGACATCTCATACCACAGCAGGAAGCACAATAAATTGGCTCTGAGATAGAGTAACGAGAGTGAGAGAGTCAATGTGCAAGTGTGTCTGTCTGTCTGTCTGTCTGTCTGTCTGTCTAGCATATTTAAGACATAGAGATATGAGAGGCTAGTTTGAAAGTCTGAAAGCTACTTGCTTTAGACAAAACCATGCAGCCATCGATGGGAAGGCTTGGTTCTCTCTGACAAACTACCTCTTTGAATCAAGCAACGATGGGCAATCTTATGGGGAGTAGACACCAAAGGCCATATCTCTATCTAAAGTATTAACATTAAAATGATATGTTGACGACTTCATATTAAACAATACCATGCAATCAGTCCAATGGTTCAAGTGAAATATGTCCTGGCAAAATCAGAGATCATATTCCTCCTTCCCATTATGTAGGCTGACAAGTCTAGTTTCCTAGGCTACAATACATCACTAACCATTCAAAAGAACATGGCTGCTCTAAAATACAGCAGAGATAGACAGAAGGAGCCCTAGTGACAAATCCTGCAGCTCCAGAATTGAGACTCCTCTACAGTATGTAAGCTCATCCTCAGGCATTCTCATCACCTTGCAGCAGAGGGCGCCAACACCTCACTAAATACCAAAATGGCAACACTTGCATACCACGCATTCCACACAACTCAGTCCACTTTTATGATTCTAAAAATACCTGAGATAGAGAGGGAGTGTGTGTGTGTGTGTGTGTGTGTGTGTGTGTGTGTGTGTGTGTGTGTGTGTGTGTGTGTGTGTGTGTGTGTGTGTGTGTGTGTGTGTGTGTGTGTGTGTGTGTGTGTGTGTGAAAGAGAGACATAGAGACAGAGAGAGAGAGAGAGAGAGAGAGATTGGATCACTGCCGGTGTGCCGTTGCAGTGGTTTTTCCATTCTGGTCAGGATTCAAACTATTATTCTGTGTTTCCTGGCAGCCCCGTCGGTTGTGTCTGGGAGAGGACACAGTCTAGACTTACTGTTTATTCTAGGAAAATCTATACCTGCAGTTGGGATGGCGACACAGGCTGCTCAATCGATTCTGTAAACTAAAACTAGCTGTTGAGTTGAGTGATTGTAGTTTTAATTAAAACTTGTGTGATGCTCATAAAAAAGGAAAGCTGATTTTCCATTTTCCACCAAGAGGGAACGTGGATCCATGATCAATGTTATGGCATCATAATTGTATATGGGTCCTAAAAGAGATTTCTATGCATTAAGATAGATTGTTGAATTTTCATGACAAATTCATTATCTGCACCAACATAAAGAGTCAGATATATTTGCAAATGTTTCATCCAAATAGCTCTTCAGTAACGTATGAAATGGACACATAGTTCAGGACTTTTAATTAAGAATCTGGTGTCTCTTTTCTCTCTCTCACCATCCGATCACAAGACAAGACCCCGGAGACTGGGTGAAGCACAGATGGCCATATCACCCTCTCTCCGCCCCGAGGCAGGAGCTAAAACCCGGCTGAGATTGCCACCTCTCTTCAGCCTGGGGTGGCCCAGACCTGGCTGTGGGACAAGGGGAAGGAGTGCAGCCCTCCATGGAAAGCTCCTCTGAGGAACCATCTCCATCTGCTCATATCGGCCACGTCTGACAGTAAACAGATTCCTCAGATCCTGTTTTATATTATACATGAGTGACAGGATGCACTGGGAATGTGGGTGGCCTGTGCGTTCCAGGATGTGGTGTGCATTCTCAGTATTCACATTTCAGTATACTGTGCATGTGCGTGTGCATGCGTGTGCGTGTGTGTGAGAGAGAAATTAATTCTCCCATCACATGTGCATTGCACTTTTCCATCACATGTACAGATGATTACCAGCATGCTGCACACTGATGCAGATCTACTGAGGCCATTTGACTGCACTGTCTGAGCCAAATCACTACATCCTTTAAATACGTTTTTGATTATATTACTGGGGTGAATATATTTTATGACACTGTACTTTATTTCAGTTAACTAGCAAATATCACCCTAAAGTTAAATATTCTTCAATTGGCTACTAAGCTAAATAATTAAGACATAACTGAGTGTGGGAATTATACAATTTATGCAATTATGTAATGTCCCCTCTACATATTCCTTACATATTAGATAGACAAAATTGACATTACAGTAAGTGTTGAGCTACATCTCAAATGATTGTTTGGGGTCCTAGCTGTCTGATAAACTCCTGAATTTCCATTTTATTCCCAAGTGTTCCTGTTAATTCCCATGAACTCTCATGAACAGTTTCCCCAAATCATGTGCAAAAGGCTACGTACTGTATGTATTGCACTTTTTCTGACAGTTGCATTGAGGACCTTCCATACCCCCCACTGTAGTGGCACTCCAGTGGCCTGTAAGGTTAGAGGATCAATACTACATTTGTGCCCTGGAGCCCTGCCTGCGTGTTAGACTGAAAGAAGGCTCCAAAACAGGCCTGACTAAGGCTGAAGGATTTTGTCTGATGAAAGGGTAAAGTGCTGGTTGAGGAGGTTGAGCCAAAGGTCAGAGAACATTAGCTTAACCCCACCCCCCTTGAGATGTCTGGTTTAAAGTGGTGGTAGAAGCTCTGAGCTCACTGTGAGACAAACTGTGACCATGTAATGAGCTGTGAAAAGGGGATAATGTTTAACTTGCTGCAGGGCGTTTGCATGTCGAGTGTGTGAAAATGAAATGAAATGGACAGAAAACGACGTGGTGATATTATCAGTTCAGATGTGGGGGGGCTCTCGTATCAAGTTCCAGTTTTCTGGCTCATAACAGCTTGCTCGGCTCCAGCATGAAATTGGAACGGTGCACAATCAAAACGATTGGCTCAGCTCAATAAAATGACAACACGAAACAGGCTTTATTGTCCCCAGAAGGAAAACAAGAGATTTTCACACCATGTCCTGGCTGTTGTACTACAGTGAGAGAGTAGTATGTTGTTTTTCTAGCCAATTGATTTGACAAGGTCACTGAACACTACAGTTAAGACTACTATTAGTTACTTTTCTCCAAGTCAGGTGCCTTAGGTAATTCCTTGGGTTAATAATGTAGAAAATATGCAGTTATGTAGTACTAGCCTCGCGTAGCCAGACTATATCACTGCGTGGATATGAGTCTGGTGCCTCTATGAGCAAGTTTTCTTTCCAAGGGGGCGCGATCAAAACAATGGCTCTGGACGCAATTGGTTAGACCTACAACTAACTACCAATCACAGTCTCCCATATTTGAATACTGGGCCCAGATTGGTCACCCCAGACTTCTGGAGAAGGAAATGGATTCACAATGGAGCGGTGCCAGACCCAAATAGCTGAGGGCAATTTTTTTTTTTGCACTGGCAGATTCATCTGGTCCCAGGCTAATGTAGTACCAGAACCACTTGAACCCCAGGGTCCATATTCTGGGGGGAACATTAGCAAGATATAGCAGATCTACAAGCCCATATACCGTACTGATGACACCAGGGATCTCCATATATGGGCATAAAAGGGACAAGGACTGACAGATACAGAGATCTCCATATATGGGCATATCAGTCGAACCTCTAGTTTATAAGAATTACGCGTAGCGGCCCGAACCTCTAGTGTACAATTATGCTGCAGTAGACTTGATGTCTACTTGCTATCCTAGTTACTTTGTAAGAGATACTAGTTTCCTTAGCACTCCATTTACTTGCCCACACGCCCTGTTGTTGGTTTACGAGGGTTCATGCCACCAAAGTTGGAACCAAAGTTCAGTGGAAATCCGCAGTAACAGCCCTTTCTCTCTCTGTTTTTCATAAAAACATTATGCCTGGAGAAGGAGATAAATACTAGAAAGAGATAAGTGTACTACTTAGCCCAGAGTCAGGGTAATCTCCTGTCAGTTGTTCTGGGGTGATAGCTCTATTCAGCTGGAGTAAGAGGGCTATTCAGTAGAAACGAGTGTACCAGACGACCTACTTCTACAGGTGCGTGCGTTATCTCAGTTTCTATTTATCCATTTAATAAGGCGCATGCTTGTGGGTGTGTGCGAGGGGAGAGACTGAGAGCGAGAGATATAAATTGTGTGTGTGCGTGCGCGCACACCTGCCCTGCATCTTTGTGTACGTTGGTGTGATAGTGTGGGAACTGTGTTGTAGCAGTGGAGCAGAGGGATGTAACACATGCTGGAATATACAAGTCCCTGGCAACACATGAATAACTATCCACCCTGAAAAAAACATTATAGCTACAGTAATCTGGACACAATGGACACTGACAAACAGCGGTATTTACATCAAAGCAACCTTGCCCACTCGGATCAAACATTCTGTTAAGGCCCCGCAGTGAATAGCAGATAACCAGGATAATACAGCAAAAGAAAAAAAGGAAAAAACCCTCCTGCCATCACCCTTCCTGCCCGCCCACACAGGTCTATTTTTACACTCTCAGAGTTGAATTAACACTGAGGATTTTACAGTGTACATTCCCTGACTTAATCATGCTTTTGCATTAGGTCCTCCTGATATGACCTGCCTATCAGACAATAGGGTAACTAAGGATTACAATACAACCAATTAGCTGGCAGATGGTGGGACGCGGTCATGAGAAGGCTCATGAAAAGGATCCTTATCAGAAGAAGCATGGCTCACATCCTGTGAATGCTATATCCTACGTACATCATTACACTCAATTTACTGCCGCTACGTTTCCTTTCCATCTCCTTCGGCCTGGGAGCAATCAACAATCAAAGACATATCATTGGGAATATAGAAAGCCCCGTGTAGGAAACGACCAAAGAGATATGGTCTGTCATTGCTGTCAAAGGCCAGGAAATGAGGTGGAGGGGAATGGGATTTTCTTTTTCTTTTATCCCATTAGGGAAATGGGGATCCAATGAAAAGCCAATGGAGATAAGGTCTTTCCAGCAACAATGCAACCCAGCAAATATGAGATTTCATCAACAGCTGTAGATTGATTCTAAGGCCTAGCACTCATTTCCTGAATGCAGAAGGACTACCTGCTCTACATCAGTTTAATGTAACTAAGATCTCTCTCTCTCTCTCTCTCTCTCTCTCTGCTGTTGGCTGGACATTGGGCTGGGTGTTGGGCAGACCTGAGTTGCACCAAGCTGTGCAAGAAGCAGTACAGTATGTCTGTCAGGGGAGGGGGGGAAAAACTGCAGTGCAGACAGAGTTAGGACATGACCTGCACAATGTAAGACTTGAGCTGCTGCTGCATGGCTGATAAGCACAACACAACGGTCAGATTAAAGACCTTGTGTCTTGGAAAATGTCTGCATAACTTTGTTTGTCGTGTAGTGACTTGAATCTTTACAGGCGATAGAGTCACATTGAGTTAATAGAGTCACATTGAGTTTAAGTTACTTATTATACAGAGTGTGTCAACTTTGAATTCAGGTGTAAGAAGGAACATCACAGCATGACAGCAGTGATGAGTTATCCTCTGAAGTCTCAGCAAAGAGTCCTTGTCAAACGCACCAAGGATGCAAACAAGGTTGCAACGCTGATGATTAGGGGGAAAGTTTGTCTTATTTATGCAGCCAAGGCAAAACACCAATGAGGGCGTTTGGGTGGCACACTGTATAGGTGTAAAGTTCCTGTACACCACTGGTCCGCGGTGCCTCCGGCTTGGCCAGGCCTCCATACGAGCATAATTGGCTGGGTTCACGAGAGGAAACTCTAAATGTATATATTTTTGGGGCGGTGTAACCGCCCCCTATAAGTGAGTTTTGGACACTGACCAATCCTGCACCGTGATTGGCCAATAGTCTACAACGCAGTCTACAACCCTAACCCTTCCACAGTCAATGCAAATCTATACTTTTGCAAAGTCAGCCAATCACATTACAGCTAGTGTCATCACCACTAGCTGTAATGTGATTGGCTGACTTTGCAAATTCAGGACTGTGATTGGCTAGCGAGACACATGTGCAGCCCTATGAATAACAGTATGGACTTAAAAAAAAGTCATTTATCCTTTTTTTTAAGTGAGTCATGCTGTGATGACCACACACCGCCCACTTCACACTGGGTGTGATTTTTTTAAAGTCAAAAACTAAAAGCTGCTTGCTTTCATGTTTGCATTTCATCCACAATTCTTCATTGAATTTGCACTGCTAAGTACAATGTGTGGGTAGGATTCAATAAGGGATGAAACGTCTTGTCTTTAGCTGCCTTTAATCCATCTTAACATTGGCTATTTTAGGGAAATTAAACTGCTCATTATAGTTCTAACACCGATGGTTAACAAATTCTCAGAGCTTCACCGCTGACTCATAAAAGAGTGTGCTCTCTGGGGCAGCTGGAGCTTGAAGATACTTTTACTCTGCACACTCTCTCACTCAACACCTGCACTCACTTGCATTAAATCAAGCAAATAACACGCAGTTGATTTCCACGAACAGGAGGAGTGATGATATAGCGATGATAAAGCGGTTCAAACATACGCGTTCGCTACATGAAGAAGCTGGCGGGGGCCGGCAGCCTACTGAGGAGACATGTTGAGGTCGGTGTGTGAAGGCCAGAGAGAGTCCTGGCCTGCCTGCAACAGTCAAGCCTTAAAGAGGGGCTTCTGCAAGACAGCAGATCAATTCAAGTGGAGTCCTGCTCAGACTCCTAAACCAGCCTCACAGCTGCAGTGGATCAGCCGCACACCTGCAGCTCGCAGCAGCCCAACACCATGAATAAAAAAGGAAAGAAAATGGGCAAAGAAGCAGAGAGAGAGAGAGAGAGAGAGAGAGAGAGAGAGATGAAGATGCATATAATCGCTGACGTGTTGAAACCTTAATTCTATGTCCAAAAAAATCCTTTCAAACTCTTTTTAAAAAATAGCGGCAATAGCAGATCTACAGGATCACAATGTAACATTGTCACAACCAATGACAATTGGCCAGGTCTCAGCCAAGACTCAGGCTGGTGTTAAGTGAGGAGGAGAGCAGGCTGATGGAGGGTGGGGGAGGGAGGATGTTGGATCATGCGCTGGGTAAATGTGGGCCCTTGCTATCTTCCACTTTTAAAGCGGATTAGATGCTGCAAAACCCTTAAACACATTAAGGTCAGCCCCCCAGGGCTGGGCCCTCGGTGCTCCCATGAATACTACTGTTTTCCTGACCGGCACCTGCACTCCTGGACCGTGTTTTGTATATAGAGACAACAATGTGGAGAACAGGACAAAATTGGAGCTGTGAAAAAAGAAAATCACGCGCACACACACACACACACACACACACACACACACACACACACACACACACACACACACACACACACACACACACACACACACACACACACACACACTTCCTTATCTAGCTGATGTAAGCCTATGTCCTAGTACACAGTACAATCTCACAGTTAATGTATCCATTTGTACACTCTCAGAGTTAAATGAACACTGAGGACTTTACTGTGTATGTATCTTGGCCAGAGGAGATGTGGATTCAGTTAATTGATGTTCACAGAGCAGTTGGCTCACGGGTCTGTTGGCTGCATCAAGAGCAGTGGAGATGGAGAATAGGGTCATAGCAATTATACACCTTATTAAAACCTATTACTCCGCCACTTAGAGAATGGTCCAGGGCGTGTGTGTGTGTGTGTGTGTGTGTGTGTGTGTGTGTGTGTGTGTGTGTGTGTGTGTGTGTGTGTGTGTGTGTGTGTGTGGGCGCGTGTGTGTGGGCGCGTGCGTGCGTGCGTGCGTGTATGTCGGCAATATGGCACACTTACTGTACCACTATGTTTGAAATTGAGCTGGTTTAAAGTTAGTTACTGTATATACGGTATATACAGTATCCTATATTAAAATTGGTCAATGGGAGGGCCGGCCGGCAGGCGGGCGGACCCCCCATTAACTGAGTTATGGCTGAGTCACTCTGACTTAGCCATAACCATATCAGGCGTTCCCAATGCAGCTATGTCTAAATATGGAGTGTGTTTTCTAACCTTAATGTGACGTAATGGCGTCAGCCGCAAACAAATCAGTCAGCTCCATATACAGTAGTATGGGCACAAAAGGGGGCATTCCCATATATGGGAATATACTGATGACATCAGCTATCTCCATATATGGGCACAAAAGGGCTAAGGACTGACAGATACAGAGATGTCCAGAGCCACAGAGCCGACTGCTATGCCCATATATGGTCATGTGCCTAAAGTATATGGGACCGATTGACTTGGCGAGCGCAGCAGCAAGGACTCGAGGAGTGCGGTGCCCGCCGTCGAGTGGTTCAGATATCCAGTTGTCCAGAACCGCTGATACAAAAAATATGCCCATATATGGGCATTCCAATATATGGGCAATACTGATGACATCAGGTATCTCCATATATGGGCATAGAAGGGACAAGGACTGACAGATACAGATATTTCCATACAGTATATGGGCATAAAATGGACATAGGTAGACAGGCAGAAACAGACATCTCCATATGGGCAAAAAACGGACAGAGACAGACCGATACAACGGGTACTCTGACAAAGCCAACACTATGATATCTAGTATTTATAAATTGCTACTCTATCTTACTGAGTCTGGATTTAGGCAGATTGAGTGATTCATTTAGTATTGAGTGATGCATTTAGTATTCACGCTCCATACACCCACACTTCCATATCTGCACACCTACACACACACACACACACACACACACACACACACACACACACACACACACACACACACACACACACACACACACACACACAAAGTGAAGGGAAGGGAAACTTTCAGAAGGTTGTTTTTCCATCCAGTGGAGAGCCTTGGGCATCTATCTGGAGGGTGTGTGTCTGTGTGTTTGTGTTTGTGTGTGCGCATGTGCGCGGATTGTTTGTGTGTGCACGCGGGTACTGTATGAGCTATCCTCCTACACCTCCTATAAGGGGAGGAAAAACAACAAAACAAACTTCCAACTCGTCAAAGCTTTGAACAATCCTGAACCAGGCTTCATCTCGGGGCTGCGCGTGTAGACAGGGAGGTGCACACACAACACACACACACACACACACACACACACACACACACACACACACACACACACACACACACACACACACACACACACACACACACACACACACACACACACACACACACACACACACACAGTGGATAGGATTACACTTCTAAGTCTGACAGTGGTGGTGAAGGCACACTGGCTGGACAGCACTGATAAAAAAAAAGCCTCTTATGCCACACACCTCCAGGACTGTCCCCCCCCCAAGCCCCCAAGTTAGTCAGAAAGGCTGACTGACAGCGGGGGACTCTGGGGTGAGTTGTTTAGGGGTCTTAAGAGGCAGCCACTTTGGTTCTAAAGTGTCGCCATTTAATTTGTGTAAATAGACAGTTGAGGGCTGTTGAGAGTGGTGACGGGCATGATGTTGGACGGCGGGCAACATGGCTCAGACGCTGGGGGAGATCTGTCATGTCTGGCCAGTCTGTCCATCTGTCCGTCTGGCGCAGCCACTTTCACCGCTGCTGAGTGTGGATGGAAATGAGCTCTATGGTAAATTCGGCATATATACACCTAATCGTAATTCATGATCATGTTTTAGTGTTCATTAATGTCCCTACCAAATAAACAAATAGAGATTCAGATTCACAGGCAGCAGGGAGGCAAGTTTCAACCGGTTGTCCCTATTTTGTCAAACTTTTTTTTTTAATCCGGAAATTAACACACATTTTCACATAATATTTTCAAGCAACACCGTTGTAAGACGACGTATAAAATAAGGCATAAGTGGTAAAAAAAAAACACTTAAAAAGAGAAAAGGTTTGTGAGAGCAGGGCAGGCAGGGATGCGAACAGACATTTTTAAAGACATGATAACTGTAGGTTAGACTGTCAAACAGCAGCAGGAGTTGTTGGTAAACTTAGCCTGGGTGAGGAGACCAATTAAATTGTGTGTCAGGTAAAATTAGCCTGGGTGAGGAGACCAATTAAAACGTGTGTCAACAAACACGTAAGCTACTGAATGAATGACAGTGTAAGAGTGCAGAATGATGTGTGACTGAGTGACAGACAGCCTAGTAACAGTGTTGACACCTGTCACCACAGCGGACAGACTAGACTAGTGATACTGTACTGTACCTCCTCTCAGCAACACTGCTACATTCCACACAAATACACACTCAAGTCACACACGTTTTTTTCTTCTTCCTGCATTAAACATTAATGTATATTGTCAATTTCAGGTGGAAACCTTGTATGTCCATTTCCCTTTTCAGGAAATGTGAAAAATAACCTGTGTTAGTTATTATTTAGTCACAAGCTCTTGTGTTTAAAACCCACAGACAGACTTAAACACTTTCACTTAACTTTTATTTTTTAAGTAACAAAAAAAGATGATCTACAAGCTTCCAACGTTTCGCAATGCGACATGTTGTGAGCTTGTAGATCAGAAATTTTTGCTACTTTTTGTGTGACGAAGTAGGGCATTAATTTTTAGAAATATGGAGTTAAATGTTTCTGCCCGACAGCAACGATATACAGTAGAACATACACACAGTACACAAACACACCTGCACACCACACGTGCATATATAAAGCCATGATGAAACCACAGATGCCCTGAAATGTTTACCGATAGTTGCCATGAGACATAATACAGAAAAAAAGATTAAAACAAAAAACACAAGCCGCCACAATTGAATTGTATTTGTTCCTGCCGCTGTAAACCGTGTGCTGTGAAAGCAACAATTATCCACCCTATAACCACGGCACCACTTCAATGGATTTAGCATCTTATCTGACAATCAGGGCAATGTTTTTCTTTTATATCGTGTATTGGCTTAGCGACTAAGCTTGTTATGGGAGACTTGCGACACTGAGATTCAAAAAGACACACAGATGTAATCCCTGAGTGTATTTTTTACTGCGTAAAAGATGGAAAACCAATTACATCAGAGTTAAATTATCGCTCAAAAAATAAACAAATTGATTTAAATAACCACTGAAGCCCATTTTATACTTCGTCACACAACGATGTTGGGAAAAAATAGGCAATCTACAAACTCACTACGCGTCTTATGGGGAATAACTGAGAAGGATAATATTCACTACATCTCTGACCTCGCGCCCCCTGCCCCCCCCCCCCCCTCTCTCTCTCTCCCAGAGCCAGTGAGCAGAGCAGATGGGCCTCGCAGCATGTCCCTCTGTTCAGCAGTGCCACATGCACAACAGAGCAGCACGCGCCACAGGCCACACCACTCAGACATCAGTGAACAGAATAGAGCCCCCCCCCCACCCAGAACTGAGCAGAGTCCTTGTCTTGTCGCCCAGTGGAAACATCCATCCAAAAGGAACCTTGCACCAACAAACTCCACGCTCAAGACTCACTGATAAACGTGCACCATTAGTTTGAACAAACATTTAGGGAGAAAAAAAAAACACAGTCCAGTGTGTTGTGAAGGTTCCCCAGGAGCCTTCCCTAATATCAATATATGGATGATAAATGAAACGGCTATGCTCTAGGGTCGTCCTTATATAGCGAGTACATCCTGTTGCTATATAGGTTGAGTCAACGCCGGATAAGCCAGATCAGAGATACTTCATTTCAGTAACTAATAAGTGTAACTAACAAAGAAAGAGTAAAAGGCCTTACAAACCATTTACCCAACCTTCTGACTCGCTTACCAGCCTTGATTACTCGAGCTGCCACAAGACTCCCACGAGGGTACCGTTCTGACCGACGGCGCTCAGGGCAACCTGCTACCAGCTATACACCCATACGAACAGTCCTACAAACTCGTTCGATACAAACTAGTTCATCTCAACATTGGTCCTTCTCTATCTCCCCCGTCATACCCACCCTCCAGGAGGCAAAGCCTCAGGAGGCAAACCAGGCCTCAGGTTGGCTAAAAGACTTCGCTAGGAATATTGCAGACGTAACTGATCAAGACGACATGAAGTTAACCTACCTGCAACAGTACACCTCGGTAAAAGGCACAAGATATTGTAATTGCCTGTAGAAGCAATCCCCTCGGTGACATAGGCTATAGGAGCGCTATGAACCAGCTTAAAAGCTAATTCGGTTCCCCACGCGTGATCGCTAAGGCAGTAAAGGACGCAGTCAGGAAATGGTCCTATGTGAGAGAAGGAGACTACAAGGCTCTACGTGAGTTCTCATCCTTCATAAATCAGTGCCGCGGTAATCTGAAGGCCGACCCAGCGTATCAATCCATGGATATGCACGACATCCTAGGACTGTTTATGAAAACACTACCAGAGTCTGTCGCTACCAAGTGGCCGGAAAAGGCGTACGAATACAAACAGAGACACGGAGTAGAAGCAGAGTTCGACCAACTTGCAGACTTTGTAAAGGATACAGTCAAAATAAGGAGCATCTACTGCTACGACAGGACGTCTAGTGATACAAGTACTAGACAAGGAGCAAACATAGCCAACACCAGGAATAGATATGGTAATAGCAGATCATACGACTCTAGAGCCACTAGGACGAGTCAGATACTACATAACACCCAAACAAACTCTAACACCAGAAGGTTCGGAACCGAGTCCTCAGTGGAAGAGTGTAAGGAAGAATACCACTTCTGTGCCTTAGCACACTCTATAAGGACCATTGTATACTGTGGAAGGACCATAGTATACTGCTTCGGTTAAGCTCACCGAGGTTATTCTAAGGAATGGGGATAAGACCCTTCTCCTGTGCAGTGCAGCCCGGCAACTAGACCTGCAAGGGACAGCTACTACCGTAACTCTCGGAACCGTCAACAATACACAAACTTTCACAAGGACATATTGTATCCTTCTCAGTAGCTTCCGTGATGCAACCCGACAAGGTATTTGATATAAGCAAAGTCTTTACAACAAAGGCATTCAGACTTAATAGTCACACCTACCCGATTCAAGCAATACAGAGGAAATATGAGTACATGAGAGACTTGCCACTATCAGAGATAAGGGATGCACAACCTGAACTACTCATCGGATCGGACTACCACCAACTGATAGTACCGGAGGATAAACAAATGCGAGAAAGTTGTAGAGGAGCACCGACAGCCATACATACGAGACTCGGCTGGGTTCTACAAGGAGCCCAATTTAAACCCCTAAAGGAAAGCCGGCGCCAACCACAACAATGCCTAACTATATCTCTCACTACACCAAACGAGAGAGGTACAGGGGACCCCATAGAACTATATCGTCTCGCAGCGAAGATATGGGAGTTAGAAGCCCTACTATTCCGAAGTGAGAAGCTCACTACAAGATCAACACAGGATAACCAAGCGATCCTCATACTCGAAAAGGGAACAACTAGGGTAATGGTGTGGGGGCATTCTTTTTTTCTTTCTTTTTGGATGCACTTGTAATAAACAGCTACAATATACGTACTGCACAGACTACAATATAGGTACTGCACAGACTACAATATACTGCACAGATGAACACATGCACAGTGCCTGAATGGCACATTTCCTCAAATGCCTTATGCAGCTCCCCAGGGATATAATATGCTGAGCTCTTCAATCTCACACACACACACACACACACACACACACACACACACACACACGGCTGTGATTTCTCATCTCTTTGTGTTTGCGCATGTATATGCATATGATTACGTACTTTGGTGGTTTATAACCACTTAAGCTTCCTATGACACAGACACATAAACGACCTCCAGCTGCATAACCTCGTGGTTAGCTGGATATTCCCCAAGTGACCTAGCTCTCAGGTCAAATCTATTGAAAACAATGTGAGATGTAGAGCCTTTATAGCTTTGGCTATACTGTATATTCAAAGGCATGAATGTTAAACAGTGTGGTAAAATAAATGATGAATACATTCACAGGTGAACACTAAATTAATAAGTAAATAGGTAGAAAACAACACGTGCACGTGCACGCGCACACGCACACACACACACACACACACACACACACACACACACACACACAATATATTGGCCCATAGTAAGGTAATATGTCAGGGGAACTCTGAGGCAGCCAATTCCCTCCCTTCGTGTCCCCTGAGAGCATGCAGTCTCTCTTGGAGTTCTTCAGTACATTGGGTCAGTGCCAAAAACAGACAAAATACACATTGGTTTGTAAACTGGCTGGAGGAGGACAGTATGGGGGCTAAGCTCATCATTTTATTCAGCATTAAGCTCTCCATTTCTCACCTGCTCTCATTCTCATCCCTCCGTCAGGGTAAACCATTTTTACCCTGACATCCCTATTTTGGGCATGTACTGTATAGGCAAAACATTTCGGCAACTTTAAAATAAATATCAGACAAGCAGCTAGGATCAGCCATTTTCACTATTGATCTATTTAACTGGTTTAGGTCGAAGTAAAGGGAGTCCTGATTCCCTGCATCCGCCAAAACCTGGTCGACTTGAGTTATTTAGTCAAACACAACACAACAGGGCTGGCAATGATTACTCCAACCCCAGTAATCATTGCCTCTAACACTAGACATGTGTCTTAGCTACATGGTGAAAATACTTACAATGTAACCATGTGGGAGGACAATGCTTTAATGGTGATTTATAATAGTCAAACTGCAAAGGAAAGCATTGTGGTTCTGGAGGATAACACTATAATCACATTCCACTCCCTTTTGAAAGCTGCAAAAAAAAGGGCACCAAATTATGATCTCTTCAATTATGCATACTGCAGTTTAGCTACTGCACATCAGGGGTCAATGTGTGAATTCTCTACTTCGCAGAGAAAACAATCTTGCATTAATGGGAAGCTGTGAAGTAAATCAAAATGGCAGGCTGTATGGCTAATTTGCCCTCAAAGCCCCTATAACTGCTATCCTTTTTGTTATCCTATCCTGTCATCAGCAGAATCTGACTTGAACGACTTAAAACTTGAAATAGATCCACTGCACTAGACATTAGCATTGATGATATTCATACCATGGCCATATGATTTAACATGTCACCCAGTCACACTACTACTAATACAGTTTGTGGGTGGGCGTCACATCTGGATTTGTGTTGATTTAACTCTGAAAGAAAAAATGTACCCATAATGGTCTCAAAGTTAAAATAAGATTCAGGATTTTACTGTGTGCATGTGTGTGAGGGGTTTGTTGTGCGAGTGACTGAGGGGTGCAGAGAGAGAGAGAGAGAGAGAGAGAGAGAGAGAGAAAGAAACACACCAAAAAGACGTGGTCTCTCACTCTGGGCGCACACTTGGGCGCAACGTGTGTTGCGTATCGTGTATCATCCGTGTCTCGACACAGACCCTTGATTTTGACAGCTGCTGTGCTTGTCCATATCAGTGTGCTACATGGATGGCTGACTAGGCCGTAGGGACAGCAGAGAAGAAAGACCCTTCCGTCACCAGCAGCAACCCCAGCTCCTAACTAACACCGCTTGCACGCACTAACACACACACACACACACACACACACACACACATACATCTGTTAGCATGAGTGTGGTATCCATACAATCATGTTCACATTTATGACCAGACGGTACTTGGAAAACGGCAGCACAGGTACTGCACGTACTGTGCGCGCACACACACACACACACACACACACACACACACACACACACACACACACACACACACACACACACACACACACACACACACACACACACACACACACACACACACACACACACACACACACACACACACACACACGCACACAGTAGTGTATATGCACTTACTCATGCACATGCACAATATTAACCCTGATTTATACTTCGTCGGATGAAGGTGTCACATGCTGAAAATGGCCGATCCACAAGCTCACGACGCATCGCGGTGAGACGCACTGCAAGCTTGTAGATCTGCTATTTTCTGAACGCGACACACCGGCGCGCAACAGAATATAAATCCGGCTTCATGTGCTGCTGCAGGTGTCAGACATCCTAGAAACTGGCAGGTGGCACCATCTGTGTGCATTATCCAGACGGCACACACACACACGGAGATATGTGGCAGACAGGCAAATACAGGTAGAGTCAACCTATACATTCACAGCCTAGATGGTCTATAATCTCAACAGCTCCCGGACAGGATGCTGCTATTCTAATGTCTCAAGTTGGCATCTTAAATCTTTTTCCTCTTTTTTTTTCCCCACCTAACTGAATAAAATGCGTACATAGTCCCTCGAAGCGGAAGGAAAGACTTGAGTGACTAAATAATGAATGAATTATGTACATAGTTATTGTGTCATCTGTTCTCACACTGCAGTATCAGCGTACTGAAACAGGAAGGCTGTCATCACTGTAAAAAAAAAACTAACAAAACAAAAAACCCTGCAGATGAAGTGAAATATCATGGAAGTCTCACATTTTAACTGCATGCTTGTTGTGTTACTACTATCATTCTGTCCTGTGTAAAAAAATAACTACAGTGTATGCCTAAATCATGTCTGCTCATTCAACCCCACTGCAAGTGTTGGTTGCTATGGGTAGTTCTTTCTTTGTGATGTTTTTCCTAATGCACACTATCATATAAGAGGGCTTCCTTGCTCATGTCTTCGGCATTACACTTTTCAATTTGAAATTAAGTTTATCTACTACTAACAAGAGTCTGACAAACAGCCTGAAAACAAAGGCTGGTGAATGCAACTGTCCCAGAGTGAGCCGATATTGGAAACATCTCAATTATTACTCAAACGATCCACAAAATCCAACAGCAGTACCGGATAAATCTGTTCCAAGTAACAGCACCACTTCATTGACAATGACCACAAGAATCAATAACTGGTGACAGTGTGTCAACCCTGACACAACAGGAGTGGAGTGTGATGTGTCATTGTTGCTCCCATAAGGCCATGTACCAAACAGAGCGACCGTATTTTCAAAAACCCAAACCAGGACCCTTTATCACTTCAATTCGATTTCAGAAATAGCTAAAATAGCCCATCTAAAAGCTCACACTGTGATGCGTTGTGAACTTGACCTGTACATCTGCTATTTTCGGGGGTTTGTTTTCATCAAGACATGAGATTCATTGTTTGTCAGGTCTCGGGACACCCAGCATGAAACCGGGACAATCTCGGCCAAACCGGGACATCACCGTACGTATACCGCATGCATGGCACGCATCAGCCTATTGTGACCTAATTGCAGATGCCGCTAAGAGATGTCTGAACGCCTAACATTAATTAACCTCTGAAGATTACATTTGAATGTATTCTGCCCCGGCAGACATCCTCTTCTTCCGCTAATGATCAGCAAACAATTACACAATCTATTCACTTTTGCTCTCTAATTGACGTTGCCAGGAAAAATTCACTTTGTGAGTTGCTGCTAACAGTTTCGTTCACAGGAGTTCAATTTTCTTTCCTGTTCAGTGCCTCTGTACAAGCTTGAGCTGTTAATCAGGACAACCACTGGGGCATAGCTGTGAGAAGTGAGTCTGTGGGCAGTGGAAAACCTCTGTGACATTTCCACACATCATTTTGATCTTTAAATACGTCCTATAAACACCCTCGGAGGAACTACAATAGGCCCGCCTTCAGTTCAGAGTCTCGTAGACTGAACAGCAACAACAAGAAATACACCATCCTGGCCTTTCAAGATAAAGCTAAACCAAACAAGGCTATTAATTGAACGAATCACAATCGAAACAGCCTTTGAAAGCAGGGGCGGGGGGGGGGGGGGGCGTGTTCAGTGCTGTAGCAGCGAGGCAAAGATGCAAGAGAGTTCAAAACATACCGTGGTGTTCTTCCTGTGAAGATGGTGCTTCTTCTTCCTCTTTCCCCGCACGTGCGCCAGACGGGGGTTGTTCTCCTGGTCCGAGGGTCGGTGGTGGTGGAGGCGGTGGTTGTCCTTGCAGGGCTCCAGGCTCAGGCCGTTGGGGACCCTGGAGGAAGGCCTAGTCTTGTGCAGCGGTCCTGCCTGGTTGTTGCTAGGCTCCTGCGGCTGCAGCGTCATGTCCTTCTGAGGAGTTGAGAGAGACAGACAGAGAGACAGAAAAGACAGAGAGAGACAGAGAGAGAGAGAGAGTGCAAGCGATTAGAACGTAAGGAAGCAAGCATTTCATCAGGTTGTGTTATAATACTACTGTGCTGTATGTGCCCTTTGGAAGAATGTAAGTACTTTTTTCACTTTATTTCAGTGCTGTAATATCTATATCAATTCTTTTCACTTATAGAGTGACATAGCAAGGACAAATGAGTCTACACATATCTGCACCACAGTTAAAAATGGAAGAGCAGATACACAGTAGATAAGGGAAAGATGCAAAGATGCAAAGGTGCCCATATTGATTTCATTCAACAACCAACTATTGATATAAAAATTCACTTACACACAACAATAAACGACACCAATATGAGAATAAGCTAATAGTCCAGTAAAAGTCGAAAAAGAGGACAATAATAAACAAATGTAATTTCACAGCTTACATATTATTTGTACTGTAACTTAACTTCACATTTGCCTGTTTGCTCGCATCAGTGGTCGTAAACAACAATGAATATGTATTTGTGTTTATGACAGCTTAAGGTGGCAGCTGCCTAATGAAACACATCTACAGCATGTATTGTTTGTCTTTCACGTTATCTTGAGAACCGTTCATCCGATCAGCTTCACACCTGGCTGTATTGCAGAAGACCTAAGGGAGTGCAATGTCGAGTGCGAAGTTGCTCGGATGAGCGGTTCACCAGAACCAGCCTGCTCCAAATAGGCCCGCGCATCTCGTGAAGCGCTAATCTGATCGACTTCGCACTTGGCGGGTGTATCGCTGACGACCCAAGGGAGTGCAGTGTCGAGTGTGAAGTGGATCAGATGAGTGATCCTCCAAAACAGGCCAACGGTACACATGTTCCAAGCGGAACGGGCACTGGCACTAATTGATAATAATTAGCTTGTAACAAGGTTTCTGTGTGAAACTACCACAGGCCAGCTTCAAAAGTCAAGGCAGGATGTGAATAAGTGGCCTGGGGCACTTCCAAAACTGCTCTAGGGTCTGCTTAGTGGTCAACAGCGCAAGACTGTGGCTATGTTGGACAGCTTCCAGGTGTAAGACTGAATTTATTCAGCTGCTAAATCTCCCTCACACTGCAACTTCAAGAGTTGTAGTATCACATTCATGATTAATTAGGGTTTAAATATGGCTAAAGGCTTTAAGCTAGTCATTCCCACAAAAAAAGATTCACAAGCATTGCAACAATAGAAAGGTTTGACAATTTTACGATTTGCATACCAGCACTAGTTGAAACCTTTTTTTAATCCTATACATAAAGAAACTATATAACATGACTACTCTTTTCAAGTAAATGTGTTGATTGTAAACAAAAAAAACTTTACAATGTAGTCACAAAGCAAAATGTTTGATCTTTTCACCATTTTGAAAATGTTGAGTGGTTAAATCACACAGTGAGGTGACAGGTGTTGACTGCATATACTTAACCTATTAAAATCTGGAACGCATCTGTGTCACGTTTTGATTTGAGCTAAAAATCATTATTTTACACGTTGGCTATTCAAAAATAGCAGATATACAAGTCCTAACGCGGCACCGAGTGCCGTGCTATGAACTTGTAGATCTGCTATTTTTGAAAAAAAATTAAAATGTATGCAAATCTTTGAATATATGTATTGTTTTCAAGCAAACATTTTTAACTCAAATCTTTGCTTCTTGGGGTCCCTGGAACAAAATATCTTAGATGGGTCCACGGCCAAATACATATAATTTTGGGGGTCCTTGACATGAAAAAGTTTGAGCACCACTGATATAGAAACCTACGTTTTTTTCAGAATACTGTTGGGAATTAGAAGACATTTGTAGAATCGGCTTCAGGTCTTAATGGGTTAATGTTGCAAGGGAACATTATATACTGTAGCAATGAATGACATACCTCACAACATGCTGTAGCTATACTGAACCCTCTGGGGATAAAGTGGTGGAGACATGATAGAGAAGTGTAAAAAAATTCTCCGCTCCATTTATACAGTATTTACCTTCAGGGTCACCGAAGGTTGAGCACAGAAACACAGAGGTCAAGATAAAAAAACGTCAAGTAGCGGCACTACATGAAGTTCAACCTTGCCTGTCAGCACACAACCTCTAGACAACAGATTTCTCTTCATAGAGAAGATTGGATTCTGAAAAGCAACCAACACGATACGACCACAACTCCAATATTGAGAGATTTTCTTTTTCTACACAGACGGGCTAAGTCTATATTGGTTTGACAGGAGAGCGATCGATGCAACAACTCATCTGCCGCTGGGAGACTGTGTACTGTACTGTGCCGTCCAAGGCTAAATTTATGGAACAAATCAATTGCATTATTTTGTAAGGAGGGATTGTTTTTGTACAGTTCTGGATTTGCTGCCAACCAAAGCGTTGCTTGTGTGAAATCCCCCTCAGGGAGAAGCAGGTGGGCCAACCGCAGGACACCTAAGTGAGGAGGCCCAGTCGCAGCCTTGATGGCAAAGTGTCACAGGACAGGGCAGGTGTGAAACTGCCATGTATTGCAGTAATGACATGTCGATACCTTGTGAAATGCTGTTCTAACAAGAGGGGCTGGAAGGTTTAGAGTCTGCCGTCCTTTCTTCAATGGATACATACGTATCTCATTTAACATCTTCTAATGGTACGCAGCAAAAAAAATTGGTTTTGTGAGCCATGTTGGCACTAACCACAGATTAACCTCTTAAAGTAGTTCACCCAAAATGACTTATTTTCTATCAATTACACACCCCATGAAGCCTTGAATTCATGGAGATTTTTTTTGTTTTTGTTGCATTCCTATATGTCATCAAATTATTGGCTTAGGAATGCGACAAAAACAAAACAATCTCCATGAATTCAAGGATCCATGGGGTGTGTAATTGATAGAAAAAAGTCATTTTTTGACTCCTTTAAAACCAAAATACTTCAGTTGACCATTGATAGTCCCGAGCAGATCTACAAGCTCACAATAGCAGATAAACAAGCTTGTGTTGTGATGTGTTTTAAGCTTATACTGTAGATCTCCTTTTCCCTCCGAATGTACGTCGATTTTCATGTGGTTAAGATACAGACATACAGTATATAAAGCCACCACCCCCCACCCCCCCAAGGGTCACCTCAAAGCTATATGTACTGTACCTCAGTATGCATGTTGCGTGACTCAGCGTTAACTCCATGAACAGGCTCTGCAGGATAATGGATCTGGTGGGTGTGCTGCTGGCACTGACTCACCAAACCATAGGCCTAATTTCTCTCACAGGCAAAACAAGTGCATAGCCTACGCCAACTAATCTTGTTTGGCCTTTCCACCCACACTCATCCAATGCAAATAATTCGTCATGACATGCATCGTCAGTGTGGAAAATAAGCGACAAAGTTATGATAGGGGCCCCTATTGTGCTAGGTTTGTGTGTGGTTCTAAGCCCGCAAACCAATTGACCGCCTGGAGTAAATTATGCATGATATATTTTGCTTGTTTGACAAACAATGGCGAGACAAATTCCTTATTTTATCCGATTTTGTGTGTGTGTGTGTGTGTGTGTGTGTGTGTGTGTGTGTGTGTGTGTGTGTGTGTGTGTGTGTGTGTGTGTGTGTGTGTGTGAGTGATAGGGCTTTGAAAGATAAAACTGCACAACATTATTCACTCTTTCTGTTATTTTGTAACTGGAACTTGAAACAAATGATTTATACTGCGTCATTCAGAGCCTGAGGCAACCTGTGCATGCTTGTAGCTCCAATACCTTGCAAAATATTTCTAGTATAGCTTTCAGGTTCAATTGATATTTCCCAGTTAAATGCTATAATAAAGCCTGCAATACCGGATTATGGTAAAATAAATGCATATAATATCCTTGCTGTTGGGCAGAAACCTTGTATCTCCATGCTTCAACTTTTCATGTTTTTTTCATAAATGAATAACCTCATACAGCTACAAGAGTGTCACACAAAAGCTGCAAAAATAGCCGACCTACAAGATCTCCTATTGTAGCTATTTTAGAAACATTTTCAAAGTGAAAGTGGTAAGTGTGTCTGTGGGTTTTATAAATATTTAATATTAACAAGAGTTTGTGGCTAGATATTAACTACATTGGATCCATTGGAACACAGGTTTCATTTTCCATTTCCTGAAAAGTAACAGTTTTGAACATACAAGGTTTCCACCTAACAATGCCGATATTATATGGTCACCAGGTGTATTTGTTTGGCCTAGCTTCAAGCTTCACTTAGACATACTACTGTATATAGTAATAGGCGCTAGTAGAATTAGCTTTCAACAGCCAATTCACCAGTTTTCAATCAATAAAAGCAATAACCGAAAAAACTATGACAATAAATTACTATTGATCTTTGAAATCCACTTTGAACAGTGCCATGTGTTCACCAAAAACACAAGCCATATGAACACATTTAAGTTAAATAAACGATAACACGTTCAACAACCTCATTTTCTATCACAGCAGATAAGGACTTATACCACTAGTCCTATTCACTAGGATTTTATATATTAGGACAGAGTTTGGCTGCAAGTACATGAACACAGTAAGCCAGATAAAATTATAATGAGAGGCTGAACATTATTCCACAGAAACTCATAAGCAATTCACAGATAAAAGTGAATAAGCTCTGCCGCAGCAGATAACAAATTACAGCACGTTGGCTGAGGTGAGCAATAATGGCTGAATAAGTCAGTCTACTCTACACCACTCTGGCACTTTATAAACTGAATGACAAAAACGGAAAATGGAAAGCAATAATTTGTTTTACTTAATTTAATTATTATTGAAGTACAGAGTTTTTACTTTATCCTTTCAGTACAGTGTATATTTATATATACAAGTTGTATGTATATATATATATATCATATACTGTTTACTACAGTAGATACACTATATTGATATAGGCAAGTGTACAGTACTAAAGGTTTGGGCGGCTACGCAGCCCTCACTTCTAGTAGCCTGGCCCGCACATCGGACACAGAGACAGTAGAGATGTGTGGAAGGGCTTTTTCGTCAGCCTAATCATCATGTCATCCAACCGCATTAGATCTATTCATGCTGCTGTTCTATCATGTGACATTCAGTGCAGGCTGCTGTAATATTTGCGAGTGAGTAGGCTATTGTAACTTTAGGACAACTGCTGGTGAACTATTTTGAGCAGTGTGATGAAAGCCTAGTTTTCAACGGTTGTATTTATCTCCCACAGTAGCTCTCTGTTTTTGCTGAAGTGCTCTTAACGTACAGTGTACAGTGGTAGCTTTAACCAGCTACACCTTCTCTTGTCTCTCAGCGCCTGCTGGCATTTAAGCTTCTGAAGAGACGGGGGGCTGAGGCTGGGAGTGTATCAAAAGAGTCTGATCAACTTCCCTCCCTGAGACTATTTTAATTGGTTTACTTTACACAAACTGGACGCAGAGAGAGAGAGAGAGAGAGAGAGAGAGAGAGAGAGAGAAAGAGAAAGAGAAAGAGAAAGAGAGAGAGAGAGAGAGGTGTGTGGATAGAAAGACGGAGTGATAGAAAGTGCCAAAGCCTTAACAAATCTGACTTCCCATGGTACTGCTGCAATCAGCACCAGACAGAAAATGCCTCTTTAGCCACACACACACGCACGCACGCACGCACGCACACAGCTTAGTCTGTGCTACAACAAACACAGCAGTTGCAAACTGGGCAACACTGGCGCTAATAAAGATTGATGTCCAACTAGAAATAGTCCTCTCCGCCAGGTCATGTAGGTTATTGTGGGCCAGCAATGTTCAGAATTCAGTCATTTGTCATGATGTCATGACTATAGACATTATGTGTACCGATTTGCATGATGTTTGGACAAAATCAAGGATCATATAAAAAATAAAAATAAATTGTGCAAATATCTGCCTGCTGGTGGCGCTATAAAGTTTGGAGACACTTTCACTTATATTCCTATATGTGTAATGTTCAACTGCAATTAATCAATGTCAATTGACAAATCGGGCCACTGAAAAAACACCATGCAATACAAAAACTAAAGGAAAGAAACCTGGCAAGAGAAATAACGTACATTAAGAGAACATGGATAGTTTCTTTGTATAGGGAAAACAGAGACACAGGTTGCGTGTACACGTGCACACACAAACGCACGTGCACACGTGCAAATCACATTTACATAAGCATATTTATTGTATTTGCAGATGTCAGTGGAGGGCAGGCAGAGCCAATGCAATGCATCTGTATCCCAAGACCAGTTCAGGGACTTGCCAAGAGGTATGTCGTAAAACTGTGTTGACTTATGGTGCTGGAAATTTATATCTAGGTGGAGAGAATGATGTTACAAGCCAAACATTTTCAATGACACATTTGAAGCTAGTGAAATGAAATGATGGAGGAGCACAGTTCTACTCTTGTGGCTGTGGGCATCAGTCTCAGTCTTGATTAGAGTTGTTCCGATAGCGATACCAGTGTCGGAAAAGCTTCCGATACTCCCTAAAATACTGGTATCGGCATCGGTGAGTATGCCAGTCTGTGCCGATCCGATACCAAGTCATTTATCACATGATGAAATTTCATTTTAAGTAATATTTTGAATGCTTCAGTTGCTGTAGCACTACTGTTTTATACTCTTAATGTACTATTTACATGATTATTTTACTAACCTGTAGCTCGACTTTAACAATCATTAATGGAATTTAATCGATTCCTAGATCAGTGGTCTCAAACTTTTTGAATTTCAAGGACCCCCATAACTCTTGAGTGTGTACAAAACTCTCAAGAGTCCCTGCCTGGACCCCAGTTTGAGAACCACTGTCCTAGATTGTTTTTAAATTACACACTGGTATCAGATCAGTGCTCGGTATCGACCGATACACAAGTTGTGGGTATCACAATTGGTATCGGTATCGGTACATCTCTAGTCTTGATGCTTCTATGCGGCAAGTTTCATGAATTCAATGGGGCTAAAATGGCACTGCCTACAATTCTTTACTGATGTCACTATAGCCAGCATCTCAAATCCTGCAGTGCTGTACAGTACTGTACATGCAATGCTACATATTAAATCTAGGTATTACTAGGCTACACATTTGGGCATTAAACTTTCCAAAAACGTCCACCATGACAGCACACACACACACACACACACACACACACACACACACACACACACACACACACACACACACACACACACACACACACACACACACACACACACACACACACACACACACACACACACACACACACACACATCCTTAACACATGCACTCATAATTCCAATACTTTCTATTTCATCCTCTCTTTGCTGTATATTAGGGCTATAAAATATATTGTGTATTTATCATTTGGTGCAATATTACTCAAAATATATTGCATTTAGCAATAATTAAAAGTTTACTTTCATTCACAACCCGCCACCAAGCGAACCATATGTTCCACTTCCTGGTTCCTGAAACAGAGTGGAAAGTGGCACAACAGCAGACTGCTGGCAAACTTGAGTTATAATATTTACATTGAGTGGACTTACTAGTGGGTACAGATAAATGCTTAAGCAGGCCTAAGTCCAACATACACAAAGATATAAACGAACTTTCCCTGAACCATAACCCATTGATAAGCCAATTCTAGAAATGTATTCTAAATCGCAACAGTATTCTGAAAAACGTATGTTTCTATATCAGTGGTGCTCAAAGTCTTTCATGTCAAGGACCCCCAAAATGATATGTATTTGGCCGCGGACCCCCATCTCAAAATATGTTGTTCCAGGCAAAGATTTTAGTTAAAAATGTTCCCTTTAAAAAAAATATATATATATATATATTCAAAGATTTGCACACATTTTCATGATTTAAAAAAAATAGCAGATCTACAAGCTCGTAGCGCGGCACTCGGTGCCGCGCTATGAGCTTGCATGTCTGCTATTTTTGAATAGCCAAAGTGTAAAATAATGCTTTTTAACTCAAATAAAAACATTCAACATTGTCAAAGGTTTCTAGCAGCTGGTACAAGAATACTACATTCAAGCCCTGGTGCAATGACAGAACCGCTACCACACCACTTCATGTCTGTTAATGGCTTCAGCTGCAGTCTTTATTTTAGAGTGAAGACAATACCAGAGAATAACAACCCAATCCATATCTGTCCTCGGAGCGATGTGGAACGCACTGCTCAACAATGGCCTCCAGAGTTGGCAGCAGCCAGTAAGACAGGCCAGACAGACGGCTCAGAAGCCAGCAACAACTTTGGCAGCATCCAGCATTGCTTTAAAGCAGAGAAAACACAATGATGCCAAGACGGCACTACAATGCAACAGGCTTGAAGACTTAAACCAAACAAACATCGAGAGGAATATCCATATATAGACATTCACTGCCACTGCCATTTAGCATGCTGTTTGTTGCAGAGTAGACTTAATATCCTTAGTCTCACTTCATTGGAGAAGACAAACCTGATGTTATCCAATTTTGCTCAGGAGGCAATGGATGAAACTGCCGCCGTGTCCACTGAACTGGAACAAATGGCAAAAGACATTGCCACAATAAAAGCAGGGATGTTGGCATTAAACGGGTAAGGACTGGGGAATGAGAACCATTAAGCTGACCTTTAAGGTTAAGGCAGTTTTAGACCTACGTCGTATATATAATTTGGCTCTTACATACCTGTAAGGCTTAAGACTTGGGAAGAATATTAGCTCCAGCGTCAGCTGGAACATGGAGCTAGCGCTGGTAGCGCCCACTAACAAGCGTTCCAAACAACAATTTGTAAGCTCCACGGGGGGTTGGGGGTAAATGTAAAATGTGTAATTCAGCTCAGATTTTATGACACAGTTCCAACATCATGCACACTTACCAAACAGGAAATAACAGAACTATTTATTTCTGTCTCATCGCAGACTGTTGTGTAGTACAAAGTACAACACAGTACTGTATGAGCACCATTGGAAGACTTGATTTATACTTGGTTGTGCCTTGTGTCACACACCGAAAATAGCCAATTTACAGGCTCACAAGTGACGTTGTAGATAGGCTATTTTCGATCCATATGGCTTACCGGCTTGCAACTAAGTATGGAGATAGAAAACGTGACGTCACAACACTGAAAGTAATTACGGCGACTCTCACAAGATGGTGCCACCTTTTCCACCTGGCTCAATGGATGGAGCCGCCATGTTGTGAGGTACTACACCTTCTTGATAAATCAGGATTGGGTTAAGATTTTACATAATTGAAATCTGGTAGAGTGAGACTATCCACTGAGAAGATCCACATTTCTTTTCTTTAGCTCTTGGACCAAGACAAGATGCAGGCACACGCACAGTTGCACGCGCACACACACACGCACAGTTGCGCGGGCGCACACACACACACACACCCATCCATCATGGATAAAAGTCAGGCATCCTTGCAGCAAAAAAGTGAATAGTAGCAATTATGCTACCTCAAACTGGAACTGCTGGTCAGCACAATGGACAGCAGCCGCGGCTGCTGCAGAGGAGATTCATATCAACCAATAAGATCCAATAAGACCACACACACCACCGCAGCCCTGAGATTTCATCTGAAATATCCAAAATGATCCAATACGCCTTTGACACAGACCACAGACATGGCTACAAAAGTCAGGCTTGTTACGAGATGTCATTACTCCAGAATATTCCTCCCAGCCTGACTGCATAAGCTATGAAAGATGAATACACCTCACACACAATGGCATTCACATTCTTCTCATCATTCATCATCATTGGCTAAGCAGTCCCAAAGCATTATTGCAGAGTGCAGGCTAGTGCAGACTTTGCATTTGATTACCAGCCAGTGTCCGATGCACTGGAGCAGTGGTTCTCAAACTTTTTCACGTCAAGGACCCCCTAATTACCCCGCGGACCCCCATTTGAAAGGATAAGCCAGGGACCCCAATAAGAGGTTTTTACGGCTCTCTAGCAGTGATTCTCAACCATTTTAATTTCAAGGACCCCCAGTTTGACATGCATTAGGCTACGGACCCCCATTTAATGGCATTTATACCTCTGGGACCCCAATTCACATTGTAAAACCAATGTTAATTTAACTCTGAGAGTGTACAAATGGAACCGTTAGGGTCCATTTGGTTCCATTTGTACACTCTCAGAGTTACAGACCCATAAGGGTCCATTTGGTTCCTGTCCATCATTTAGCTGGGGACCCCCTGGAACCCCCTCAAGTACCCCTGGGGGTCCCCGGACCCCACTTTGAGAACCAATGCACTGGAGTGCTCCTAGAATGCATCCTTCCTGCCAGTCAAAACACAAGCATAATTGTGCTTGTGAACAAGTTCAGCTCATGGGTCGGGTCCGTGCCATAGCCTTCCAAAATCAGCTTCCGGAAGTCCAAACTAATTGCCGGTTAGTATCCACAAAAAGCCATGTTTAAAAATCATTTTCTAGTTTAACTGCACCACACTGCTGTGCTCTCTATTTCGCCACATTTGTGTGTGTATTATATAACTTTCATAACACTGTACAGTACATTAATTATAATGCCTAATTAATTCTGTACAATTAGATAATGTATGTACTGTAGGTGTCTGCATGCACACATGCATGTACGCGCGCACACATACATAATAGCAAACTACAGGTAATACAGGGCACCGTCACACATGTATGCATCACGCACGCGCACGTGCACACGCACACACACACCTTTCTTGAGCATTTCAAGTGTAGTACTTTATGTGCACAATGTCCAGAGTGCATATAGAATGGGGGGGGGGGGGGGGGTATACGTGCAGGCATGACATTGACTCTTCCCTGTCTGTAACAGTATTGGACCTAGCAAAAATCCTCCCTCGTGTGGGGGCATGTGTCAAGTCAAGTCTCAACTTGTACGCTAGTGTTTGCTTCAGCGGGGACTTGCAGTGCAGCATGTTGGAGTATCTGAAAGGCATCTAAGCATACTGTATGGAGCCATATATTCAAAATATGTAACCTATAGCAAAATGTTCTATTTTATAAATACCTACATCTACTCTGTGTCATACTGTATATCCCCAAAACACAGGTATTTCCAAAGTGTTTGCAATTAACAGTGCCAACTGGTGACGTAATTACATGCAATTAAAATTGCGCAATTTAAAACAATGTAACATATTTGCAATGAGGTAGGATAGATACTTAATCCGTCTCCTACAATATCTTTGACAGTCAACGCCAGATCTGGATCTTTTAGAAAACCCATATACACGTGTAAGACCTTTCTTCGGGACAGCAGGGATCTGTTCATGGAGAGCGATGAGTGGCTATTAAACTGCTTTTCCAATGTGGAACCTCAGTTAAGGAGAGAAAGCTGACACTCGAATGCCACACCTGAGCCAGTGCTGGTGCTCTCCACGTTGGGGTTTTTGGCCAGCGGGACCTCAGCAGGAGATTGGAGACAGGTCCGGTATAATTATGACAGCCAAACATTACCAGAACGATGCCAGCAGTGTTGGCAGGTAATTTTCTCACCAATATACTGTATTCAATGTCCGTACAATGATGCTCGGCAAATCTTGATTAAGGGACAATTTCATGAGACTGCTGGGTTTCCTAATGTGATTGGTGCGACTGTACCCATGTGTGCCAGTATCTATGAAAGATTCTGCATCTATCAATCGTAATAAAGTATCACTGCATAAACGTTCAGGTAATTTGTGATTCCGGGCGATATCTCCTAAATGTGGTAGCCCGATGGCCTGGGGGGATGCATGACTCGGACAGCAGTGGTGGAAAAAGTACTATATTTTTTTACTTAAGTAAAAGTATCAATGCTGCAGTGTAGAAATACTAAGTAAGTAAAAGTAAGGTATTCAAAATTTACTTGAGTAAAAGAACAAAAGTATTGGTATCAAAATTTACTTAAAGTACCAAAAGTAAAAGCACTCCTTGTGCAGAATGTCCCATTTCACAAGTTCAAAATGTATACAAATATTTTGAAAATAGCAGATCTACAAGTTCACAATGCGTCGCATCGCGACGCATTGTGAGCTTGTAGATCGGATATCTTCAAATGGCATAAATATATATAGGGCTGAAGTGGTTAGTGTACTGTATGTTTTGAGATAATAATCTAAATCTGCAAAGTAACTAAAGCTGTCAAATAATTGGAGAGGAGTAAAAGTACAATATTTGCCTCTGAGAAAGTAGAGTAGAAGTAAAATAATTGAAAATGGGAAACACTCCAGTAAAGTAAAAAATCCTCAAAAGTGAACTTAAGTACAGTACTTAAGTAAATGTACTTAGTTACTTTACACCACTGTCAGACAGTCGGACTCCTTCATTTTTCTAAACAGCAGTATAGGGACCGTTTCCAGGAGGGTGCAGTTCAAAAACTGCAGTCATCTCCTCAATGAGTCACTACCCGTAACTGCAAAATTAATATTTAAAGCATTTCGCTGTGATTCATGTACTAGGTGAGAAAGATTATCCCCTCATGGAATACCTAGCAACCCCACTGGAGCGCCCTGCGACGGAGCAGGAGTGCTGGTTCAACCATTACATGCACAAATAAGCACACAGGCTATGTCAGGCTGCTTAAGGGCAGACGGCTCTATTTTGGATCAGCGGAGGGGAATTCTGCTGTACACCACAGAGAAAGTGTGCGACATCATTCTAGCATGTATGGTTCTGCTGCACAATATTGCGCTGGATAACGATGCTCAGATGCAGCCAGAGAGCCGTACGTGGCAAACACAGTCACAACTGGAGGCTGTATACAGGAGATAGGACCTCATTCATCACCTCAGAATGTAAAACGTTAATACTTGTGTTTGGCAAGTAGGCTGTTCAAGACTAAAAACACAACATTTAGCCAAACATTTTGATTTATGTAGTGCAAGTTTCAGGTTTTCATTTATCTTGTTTATCTCTCTGAAAGTGTCATTGGTGGCTAGAACTGAGCGATTTATCTCCACCACATTCTTCTGACTTCCTTAAATGCCACTTGTGACTTGGTTTGACTTTTGACGTAAAAATATCTCTCTCTATAAGTTTCTATTCTTGACGGTATTCCACTTCTCTGTGTTCTAATCTCTAGGGACGAAGCCTCTACTGATATTCAAATGACTATTGCTATCAGCCACCACATTTATCAATGCCCGACCTTTCTTACATTGTGATTGGCGAGACATGATCGTGTAATAAATCACATGTGACAACCGTGTTGTAAGAGGATTTCTGCATTCGTATCTGCACGGCTTTCTACCTTAGACTGAGAAATGAGGGTCAGTCGCACACACACACACACACACACACACACACACAGACACACACACACACACACACACACACACAC